>NW_026932363.1:0-51012 GCF_032062105.1 Saccostrea cuccullata | reverse complement strand
AAACTTTGATTCCCCATTGTGGCCCCGCCCAATCCCCGGGATGGCTGTGAGTCCCAAGTAATTTAGAATATACACTACCCCAGGATGCTTCTACATAAGTTTCAGCTTTTCTGGCCCAGTGGTTCTTTGAGAAGAAGATTTTTAAAGATTTTTCCTATATATTTCTATGTAAAACTTTGATTCCCCATTGTGGCCCCACCCAATCCCCAGGGGTCATGATTTGAACAATTTAGAATCTACACTACCCCAGGATGCTTCCACATAAGTTTCAGCTTTTCTGGCACAGTGGTTCTTGAGAAGAAGATTTTTAAAGATTTTTCCTATATATATATTTCTCTGTAAAACTTTGATTCCCCATTGTGGCCCCGCCCAATCCCCAGGGGTCATGATTTGTACAATTTAGAATCTACACTACCCCAGGATGTTTCCACATAAGTTTCAGCTTTTCTGGCACAGTGGTCCTTGAGAAGATTTTTTAATGACCCCACCCTATTTTTGTCTTTTCTTGATTATCTCCCCTTGTGAAGGGACTTGGTCCTTCAATTTAACAATTTAAATTCCCCTTTAACCAAGGATGCTTTGTACAAAGTTTGGTCAAAATTGGCCCAGTGGCTCTTGAGAAGAAGTTGAAAATGTGAAAAGTTTACGGACGGACAGACAGCTAGACAGATAGACGGACGACGGACACAATGTGATCAGAAAAGCTCACTTGAGCCTTCGGCTCAGGTGAGCTAAACAATCAAAAATTGTTTTATTTATAGACATATTTTGGTTCTAATGGTAAGACATAACATTTTTAAACCCTGTACACATTTCTTTTGGCTCAAAATTGTTTGATTTCAAAGCACCAGTTATGATTCTTGACTGCAGTTATGGAAACCTGAAATCTTGCAGGTAGAGGACCAGCAAGTCTGCTACCTCTAGTAAGTACTGAAAAGTCCTATAAATGTAACTCTTGAGAAATTGCGTCCATGTTCTTCTTTTTTTTAATCCTTTTGAAATCTATGAATATCATGGTCTAATTCTCTACTTAACAAATACCATGCATTGAAACTAACATTAACCGTCACATGGGCTCTAAGAAAATATATACACACTAGTGTAAACTGCATTTTCAAACTTACCGTAAGCTCTAGGCAACACCTGCTGAAAGTAAAAAACCAGAAGTCTCTGTCGAGACTGAAGCTCTACTGGTTTGAACTTATAGCAAAGGAAGAGAAGAGTACTTAAGCAGCTGGGATTTGAAACTTTACAACAGCTATATAGAATAATGATCGTTGATAAAGTCTCTTTATGTTCTTAGTGTAGTCTACTTGTGTGCCAAGTTATATTGAAATCAGACCAAAACTGTAGGAGGAGTAGCATTTCGAAACAATTTTACAGACATTTCAATTTTTAGTAACCACGGCAACACAGTTCATCAAAATTAAAATTTGGTACACAGAATTATGTATCTTAGTGTATTCTACTTGTGTGCCAAGTTATATTGAAATCAGACCAAAACTGTAGGAGGAGTAGCATTTTGAAACAATTTTACAGATATTTCTATTTTTAGTAACCACGGCAACACCGTTCATCTAAATCAAAAACCGATACACAGATTTATGTATCTTAAAATTATACTGAAATAAGAACAAAATTATTTCATACTATAAAAAATAACAAAGGAGAAATAGACCTTGACAAAATTCTTTTTGGGGACCCAAACTTGGGTTAACAAAATAATATCAAAATTGTTAAAGCCGTACATAAGTATATTAAAAATTCGAAAAGATTTTTTGAACAGCAAGCGTAACCATTCTGTATCCTTTACATCCCCTTCCTTCCTTCATCTTTCCGTGCACTCCTATTCCCTTCCTTTCTTATCTTTCTGCACCCTTTTCTTCTTTTTTGCATTGTAGATTTGTTCGTTGTTCATCACGTGTATATAAATTTGTTCTTTCTTCGTTTGTGTTGGAGAAGACATTCTAAGTTGGAATAACTTGTGTCTGATCCCATTGATTATGTTTCAATAAAATATGTTTAAATCAAAATCAAAGTACAAAAAAATCTATCTTAAACTTTTCTAACAACGCTCGTATATCAAGTATAATCTAGCTATCAAAATTGTCTGTCAATTTCATAAGTCAGGTTTTAGCCTAGAAATAACCGATTAAAATATTTTTGCACCAAAAGATCCAAGGTCAAGATCAAATGAACGGTTAAGCTGTTTGTTTTTAAATAGCGTAAAATATCTGTTTAATACCTTATTACAAACAGTACATATGCTAGGTAGTTAAGACTTGCTTGTTAAATGTAAATTGTATTTATGCTCTAAAAACTATTTTGAAAAGAAGGTAAACAAAATGACATGATATTCAAGGATAACGAAGTTGTGCACCATGGTATTTAATGAAAGCCATGCATATGGTGACAAGCAATTTGCCAGTTTATGAGCAAACCACTCATTCAATATCTTACATATCTTACATATTTGGAAATATAAATGTGACGGACGGACAGACAGACGGATAAATACTGGGTGGTTGTAGTGGTAGCGAAGGGTCGCTCTGCTCTGCAGACGATATAAAATTTGTCAAAAACTGTTTTGGTATTTGAATTTTTAAAAATCCAATACCAATTTTAAAAAAAATCATTAAAAATTATTTTTTCAATATCTTCCTAATAGATAATTAAGAATATAATCTGAAGATTTATTTTTCTCAAGCCATACCTGATTTAAATGAAATCCTTGGTGACCACGCCTGAATCCTTAACTATGTTCTTTTTCCACATATAGCATCCCCTACCTGTAGTCTGTCTGAAATAAGATATTTATGACTGATCTACTCAGTAAATCAAGGAATGTAAACACTAATCACGTGACAAATAATCTAAACGAACGTATGTTTTTAACAATAAACTACGGCGCATTTCTGGTTATCACTGTGAACTCTTAACAGCTAAGGTTGAACATTGCAAAATTTTCAAAAAGAAAAACACACCGGTATGTGCGTCATGAAGTAGTTTGTTGTCGTAAATATATATACCACTCCACTGCCTGTTCAGTGTAGTCCGTACACAAAGAAGGGTAACTCTTCTTAATGTTTTTTTAAATGTATGGAGAATGTATCGTGTCATAATAAACTGTTTAAAAAAATATGTACATATATGTTTTTGAAAAGATCGAGGGACAATATTTAAATGAACTATCACAAACAATGAAATTGCCTAAAACCAATTTAAAATTATAATTTGAAAGGTTATTTGCTTTCTGAACTACAGGTTACAAGTATATACTAGTTTATTATTAACAGCAATTTTCGTTAGGGAATTTCAATAAATTCTCTCAAAACCCTGTTAATGGTACATAAGGTACATAAACATATAAAACATATATAGATATAGTAATAAAGACGGGCAAACAAAAGGTGAGATTAATTAAGCTAGCTAAGGAGAACAGAACCATACTATTGATTTGACTACTAGTAATAAATGTACATAATTTCTACACAGAATCAACATCATTTGGGCAAATGATTTCACAAAACGTATTTGGAAGAAAACAAATGTTTTGAATCAAATAATCCATCCTCAATTGCTTTAAAGCACTGCCTTCTAAAATATAATGATATTCATCTATTATCTGATTACTATCGCAAAAGCTACAAAATCGTTCATTTCTTTGAGAAGATACCTGTATTATCTACATGTTTGAATTTAAAGTTGGTTGTTTGTGGTTCAAAATTTTACTTCATTTCTTTTTCTAAATTTAAATGATAGGTCTAACGGTGTTAAATATTTTGGCACTCAAAACTTGTTTTAAAAATTCTATAATTTAAACTTTTTGAAGATTAAACAGGAAAGAGAAAACAGTGTAGGAAGATTATCAATTAGATACGAAAATAAATAAATTAGTAAACGCATTTTAAATAGAAAACCAATTAATTAGTTCTATATATATTACAGTTTTGATACAATTTTAAAAATATTTCATGCTTTTTTTCACGTTTTGTTTACATTCATTTCTTAAATAAAAGATGTTGAAGAAAACCGCCATTACATACCAGTCTATATTTCACCCTTTTGATGTAAATGGCATTGATTTATATCTAAGTTGCAATATTTAGAAATAAATATAATCTTCCCTTGTTATGCCTCCCAGTTCATGACATGAAATGTATAGATACATACATGTATACAGTTAAATTTCGTTATCTCGAAGTTGGCGTGGACCGTGATTCTCGATAAGTATTGTCTTCTAGTGATGCTTTAGATATGCATGTAAATTAGGATTTAAAATCATTAAAATGCACTTTATCTGTTTCCATGCACCCGCTTTGTGTACTTAATTTCATACCACGAGGAAGAATTTTCATTTTTATTGAGAAAATTAAATATTATGCACAACTTTAAAAAGCAACATTATTGCGATATTTGACATGCCATGCACTCATGTTAATTTATTACAAATATCAGAGGTCAAATTTTAATGTCAAATTGTTTGATATATGGTAATTTGAAACAGGGGTCAATTTATAAATATAAAAAAAATTCACGAGCACTTTAAGATAACGTATCATAGAAATATATATGGAATATTTTTACCTGATGGAATAGGGATATTAAACCATACCTGGCTTCAATCACACAAACCCTTGGTGAACACGCCTCAGTTTTTATCTGTCTGTTATAAATAATAATAATTATCCACTTCTTACTCTTTAGTTGTGTTTTTTTTTTACACATATAGCAACCATCTCTGAAGTGTGGTGTTTAGATGTAATATCTATCCCATTAATAAGGGAATGTAACAATAAATGTCAAAAAATTATTAAAAATTCTACAACGTTGGTATTCCACACCTATACTGAAATTGTAAAGCATTTATTGGTCTCATCGTGAACTCTTCAAAAATGGAGAGGCAGTTGTGTAAATTTTTAAAATAAAAATTTTTTGTTTTCAAAATTATGAGGCAGCGAATATAATTAATGTTAGTGGCAAAAATTTCTAAGTTTTCTATAGTACACAGGGGTGTGCAATTGAAAAAAAATCAAGTACTTTCCCACAGGCTAGTGGCAGCTTTCAATTGTTAATAGCCCCTAGTTTTAAAGTTTTACCCAAACAGACTTTGTTTTTAGCAAAAATTAAAATAAATACTAATCTGGAGAAGAAATTAATTGCTGAAAAAGTCAGGGTACTGGGGTCATTCTTTTTAAAATTAAAGTTAAAATTTACCCAATATTAATCATGCATAAAAATGTAATGAAAAAAAATTAAATTACATTTAAATGAATTATCATGAGGTTTTTTTTATCATTGCATAGCTCATTTAGAATAAAATCAAAATCATTTTGTTTTCATCTTAAATCATTAAATACACTGGAAATATATTTATGTGAGTCATAAAACACTTATCTTTCAGTTCATTGGATAATCGTAAATAATTTAATGAGATTTCTGCATGTATTTACACAAATGGAGGAATAGAGGAAATTCATGAATTACTTCTCACAAACAATCGTTTTTGGAAGTAATTAAGTCAGATAGAACTACAAAACAGATAAGATTATAAAGATTTATTGACAATAGGAGCAAGTTGTCTGGAAAATTTTAACTGGTTGGGAATTTTATAATAAATACAAGTGAAAATACCGATTGTTCTTGTCATTCGTTGTTGCATTGCGTGTGTAGTTATGTTTTTTACTGAAACGTGCTACCTCCTTTAGAAAACACCTAGCCTGATCCCCAAAAATGGTAGCCCCGGTTGTTTGGATATGCTAATTGCTCACCCCTGGTACATACAAACAGTTACACGAGCGTCTTGCAAAACTTCACAGACTGCTAAAAAGTACAAACAAACACTTAGTCTAAATCCCGCGCTTCTGTCATACAATTTCCAATTCTTCTATGCGTTTTGTGTAAAAAGTTGAGAAAAAAAATTGAAATCGGATATTTATGGACGCGTGCGCAAAATTTATTTTTTTAATATTATAATTTGGATTTGTTAAAAAAAAAAAAATCCGACGAACTACTATTTTTTGGACAATATATTTCATTTTAATTGGCGTTGCGTTAATCAATGCCTATTAAATACTTCTATTTTTCACTCGTGCTATTTATAGAACAAACGAAATAGAATGAAACTTTCATATATTAAAGGGACTGAAAAATTACGTCACGATTTTGTGACGTCATTTTGTCATTTGTGTGTCTGTAAACACTGGAAAACATCACTCAAAACATGTCAGTTGAGTTGAGCACTGAGGTAAAAGAAATGATCGTAAAATCTGCAAACCACACTCCAAATAAAGCAGAACTGGCAAGAATGTTTGGTATACCAAGGTCAACAATCGTGAGTATTTTGAATAAATTTGACAGACTGGGTACTGTAGAAAACTTGCCGAGATCTGGCCGTCAACTTTTGTTTACAACTCGGGACAAGACGAAGTTGAGTCGCCTCGCTAAAGCAAACAGAAGGGACACTTTGACAGATTTAACAAACAAACTGAACGAAGGAAGAGGAAGACAATTTAGTGAGAAAACAGTATTTAGAAAATTACGTGAAGAAGGGTACAAAAGGAAACGTGCAAGGAAGACTATGGTGGTTCGATGTGTGAACAGAAAAAAACGGGTAAAATGGTGTCAAGAACGAAAAAACTGGAAAAGTGATAATGAATGGAAAAAATATATATTTTCCGATGAAAGTCAGATTGTTATCGGGACAGATAACCGTGTGTATGTGTGGAGAAAGGATGCCGAAGCGAACAGTCCCCATTTGATTTGTCCGCCATCGAAAAGGAAGGTAACACTTATGATCTGGGGATGCATGTGTTTTGATGGTATGGGAACTATTGTACCTGTCGAAGGTAATATAAATGCACTCAAATACTTGGAAATAGTTGACAATAATTTATGGCCTGTAATTGCCAGACATTTCCCGAACAAAGACTATGTTTTCCAAGACGATAATGCTCCCGTACATAGGGCTCACGTAGTGAAAAACTATATGACCGAAAATAATATTAACTGCACAGATTGGCCAGCTCAGTCTCCAGATTTAAATGTGATTGAAAACATTTGGAGAGCTTAAAGGCATGTCAGCAACTATTGAAAGTCGCGATTAGCTGTTTTGGGCTATCAGAAAAGTGAGAGAAAACATCCCCTTTGAATACGTCCACTGCCTCAAAGCATCCATTCCAGATGGGATTAAGGAGGTAATGCGTATAGAGGGAAATCTGACCAAATATTAGGTAAGTGACTTTACTTTTAAGTATAAAAATCTCCGTTTAAACCTTCCGTTGTGAACGTAAACAACGCGACGCCATTTTGAAAAATGACGAATACTTTTGTCCATTGACTGTATATTAGAAATTGGTATGGCCTGAACCACTTTTCTATTCATTGTTCAGAAAAAAATTCGATTTTTCTCATAATAAATGTATTTTCACATAATTGGAAAATCTAGCTGCATACAACTTTATGTCATTTCTCATTCCTTCTCTTAGAATCAAGTGGGAATTTCAAATTGGTAAAAAGTGTCAAAAATAGAAATTGAAAACACAGCAAGTTGTTTTCTGATTAAAAAACACAATTAGAATGTAAACCGTAAAATGATATCTTCTTGTTCTTAAAAAATCTTTTATCTTTATTTTTGAGGAAAAAAATTAAGCGACAGACTTGAATGCAGCAGATTTGACACCCCGTGACATCAAGTCAATAAATTAATTTTCACAGCATATCAAAACATACAGCAGAGCTTAGAAGTGATACATTGTCATCACTTGTATTTTCTATTTCAACATGAATTAAAAGTTACATTTGATTAGTTGTTACACAGGCAGCAAATTTCGACGGTAATCTCAATCCATACTTTACAAACTTTTGGCAATATGTTCTCAATACTTTACAAACTTTTTAAAATATAGTTCCTGGTAATCACCTTTAAGTAAATAATATATTGTTTTACAAATGAATACGTAGACTAAACTGGCACTGCAAATTTAGAAACTGATTTAGGCCCCAACTCATTTTCTCAACGGTGAAGAGCAGGCGCTCTATGTTCTGTTCAAGGCCAAGTTGGCTGTCTTCAACCTGCACAAGACATATCTCCTGTCATAAACATGGTGCCGAATTGAAACCTGATGCGGTGCATGATGCGCTAATTTTAGTCATTGTTTTGCCTGTTACTCCTGCAAAAGGTTAACACAGTTACCGTGCTTGCGTTTCTTCGTATCATCTCTCATGAACTATAAATCTACACAATATCACTTACCTTGATTTAGTTTGGGATACATATTTGTTATACTCACCATTCTGGGGAGACAAAAACACTCCTACTACAAAACAGACTATATATAAATAATATAACAGATCCTACAGCGAGGATGATCTTTGCAGCCGAAACTTGGATGAGTCGGAGAACTGTCGGACCTGTCTAAGAGTAGGGGGTAACAGGATACTTTGAGTAGAGCTGAGATATTTATTCTTTTTAAGATAGAAATATATCATTGTACTGGAAATCTTAACATATATTCTAGGACATTTTCATTGAGGATTGTGAAAAGAATGTAAGAAATTGCTAGTTATTTTTACGACCACTAGTTCATCTTTTCCATCACACCCCTATGTTTGGTATCGTCCAAGAACTTCTTCCCGCCTGACGAGTGTTCACTATGACGTTTGATGACTCTACCCGAGGTACATAGCGCACACGTGCTCTCTCTCTCTCTCTCTCTCTCTCTCTCTCTCTCTTTACTAGATATTTAATTCAAAGCAGAAAGATAATTAGATTGCTTGAGGTTTCAATTTTAATTCTTACAAAAAATATAATTAAAATTTGTTTAAAAAAAACTAATAAACACTTGTTTTTTTGTTTTTTTTTTGTATATCTACATAATCTGTAGATAAGTCTTATCGACCTTCCTATATATCTAATTAATCCAAATAAAAAAAAAATCAGTATATTCTCAATATGCTCTTACACATCGACTTTATGCTTTACCAGAAATAATAAAAGAAACTCAAAGGACCAGGGGAATGGAGTCGGTATTTAAATCGTTGAATTTTTTTTTTTTTTTTTTTTTTTTTTTTTTTTTTTTTGATAAATAAAAATATGATGATCTTCAGTAATTGATCCCCCAAAAAATCAGGTACAACATATACAAGAAGTGGCATCGATTTTGAAGGGGGGGGGGGGCAGAGAAAAAAATTTCAAACCGGAAAAAAATCTGACAAGCAAAAGAAAAGAAAAAAGAGAGGGGGTGCCCTCACGCCCTTGTATTTCTGTCAATGAAGAATTTTAAAAAAATAGAGCTTTGCAGGCGCGACTTCCACAAATCAGGATCTGTTATAGTAATGGCTACAGTACAAGAAGATAAAGCAAAACTGTAGCGCGAAAGCATACCAGATACACATATACATAAATTATAATTGCATTCCAAATATCAGGCACGTAGCAACAGCGGGGGGGGGGGGGCAAAGTTTTTCAAAACATTGCATATTTACTATTCAAAATGTTCATTGAAAAGCCCCCCCCCCCCCCCATTTTTGTTGCAGTATATAGCGTATGAAAAAAAAGGTACTGAACGAAGTTCGATCTTAACCCCCCCCCTCCCCCTTCACAAAATAGTGTCATGTTGTAAATTTTGAATTTACCGGGTGCATGGCAGTTGATACACAATTTACAAGTTGTCATGTTGTAATTTTTTTTATTTAGCTGCCATGCACCCCGTAAATTCAAAATATTTACATCGTGACAGAACTGCATGCTTTCTGTGTGTTGCTTAGTACACCCGAAGAGGATGCTTATTTTTTTTTTATTGAGTGAAATATTTTCTATTGAATCAAGGATCAAGTTCAAATGTAAATTATCAGGGAGAAACTGTCTTGGTTGTTTTTAGATTTATGAGGACGTTCAATCAGTTTGCTTGCGCGAGAATTTTACGCATAAACACCGCATTGATCACAACATCGCATTGATCATAACATAAAACAAAAAAAAACTAGACGGTTATTTCTAATTTTTTTCCTCTATGATTCGGAAGACCAAATTGTGTCCGGGGACTACGACCACATTTCCCAATTAAATGAAATATAGACGAATCTTTATATCAATGAAAAATAATGAAATTATGATCATATGCATGTCTCCATTTCCCATATATAGTATAATGATGAAGTTACATAAAAATAGCTGGACATGGAGATAAATGCTCTTCTTTTTAATAGGAAAAACAAAAACAATTTGAGGTTTTCCGAAGGAAATCAGAAGATTTTAATGACTCTACTGCTTTTACGTAAAGCATTACGGTAAAAATCAAAATATGTTTCTGACTAACAAAATAAATGATTTTATACAAGAAAAAATTATCAAAAATTTACATTATTTGATGTTTTCAATGCCCCTGCGCACTGTGATTTTTGTGTAGTCAGTGAATGTTATAATGAGGCCATGACTGAATATATTCGTACAGTGTCTGCCCCGGGCACTCTGTATTTCCTACGTCACGATGGCCTTTAAGTTTGTAGTTCCCGATTATCTTTCCGTTATCCACACCACATCTTATCAGCGCCTGCGCGGCGCGGATGGCATTTGCATTAGGAAGTCTTTCACGGAAATCACCAATAAAAGAGATGCCTACAAAACGTAAAGTCAGTTAAAGAAAAAAAAAACATCCACCACTGAACCTTTTCTTAACATTTTATAAATCTTCATTTCACAGTTTTTTCATCATTCTTTGGGTTGGGTGGAGGCATGACTGTCATTTGATAAGATTTCTTACCTCGACTCACGGAATTGTAGCCATTGAGTATGAGCTTACCTAAACTCACGTAATTGTAGCCATTAAGCATGATCTTACCTAAACTGACGGAATTGTAGCCATAAGCATGATCTTACCTAAACTCACGTAATTGTAGCCATTAAGCATGATCTTACCTAAACTCACGTAATTGTAGCCATTAAGCATGATCTTACCTAAACTCACGTAATTGTAGCCATTAAGCCTGAGCTTACCTAAACTGACGGAATTGTAGTCATAAGCATGATCTTACCTAAACTGACGGAATTGTAGCCATAAGCACGATCTTACCTAAACTCACGTAATTGTAGCCATTAAGCCTGAGCTTACCTAGACTATTGGAATTGTAGCCATAAGCGTGAGCTTGCCTAAACTGACGGAATTGTAGCCATAAGCATGATCTTACCTAAACTCACGTAATTGTAGCCATTAAGCATGATCTTACCTAAACTCACGTAATTGTAGCCATTAAGCATGATCTTACCTAAACTGACGGAATTGTAGCCATAAGCATGATCTTACCTAAACTGACGGAATTGTAGTCATAAGCATGATCTTACCTAAACTGACGGAATTGTAGCCATAAGATCTTACCTAAACTGACGGAATTGTAGCCATAAGCGTGAGCTCCCACCTGATCCCAGCCACGCCCCTCATACACGTTCCCGTCCTCCCCCACCATGAAGTTGTATCCAACATCCCACCAGCCTAATTACCAAACCGCCTAATTAGCATAATTCCCCCTTGTATACATATCGACTGGTAAAGACAATTTTTAAAGATTTTTAAATTGAAATGGTTTCTGCCCTTTTCCTAAGGCCCAAGAAAGGTTTGGACTATGAAATTCACGTTCCTTCGTTCCTTTTTTGCTCACCCGAGCCGAAGCCTCAAGTGAGCTAGTCTGATCAAAATTTGTCCCTTGTCTGTCGTCGTCGTTATTGTCGTCGTCATCGTTGTAAACTTTTTACATTTTCATCTTCTTCTCAAGAACCACTGGACCAATTTCAACTAAACTTGCCAAAAAGTATCCTTGGGTGAAGGGAATTAAAATTTGTTCAAATGAATGCCCTCTTCCAAGTGGAGATCATTATGACTTAGCAAAAAATTAATGGCATCTTTTAAAAATCTTCTCAAAACCCACTGAGCCAGGATGGATGAAACTGTGGAATTATCCTCAAGTAGTGCAGATTCAAGTTTGTTCAAATCATGACCCCAGGGGTAGGACAGGGCCACAATGGCTGATCAAAGTTTTACATAGGAATATATAGGAAACATATTTTAATATCTTCTTCTCAAGAACAGCAAAGGCATGAATAATCATATTTATATGGAAGCATCCTCAGGTGGTGTAGATTCAAATTTTTTTTCAAAACATGACCTCCGGGGTAGAGTGGGGCCACAATTGATCATTAAAGTTTTACATAGGAATATGATACAGAAAAATCTTTAAAAAAGTACTTCTCAAGAGCAGTGAAGTCATTATTGGTCATATTTATAAGGAAGCATCTGCAGGTGGTGTAGATTAAAGTTTGTACAAATCCTGACCCCGGGGATAGGGTTGGGCCACAATGGATGATCAAGGGTTTACACAGTAACATACATGTATAATCTTTAAGAAACTTCTTCTCAAGATCGTCTAAGCCATGGTTGTTCATATTCAAATGGAACCATCCTCAGGTGGTGTAGATTAAAGTTTGTTCAAAACATGACCCCCGGAGGTGGGGTGGGGCCACAATTGACGATGAAAGTTTAGCAAAGGAATATATAGAAACAATCTTCAAAAATCTTCTTCTCAAGAACACCAAATCCATGATTGTTCATATTTATGTGAAAACATCCACAGGTAGTGTAAATTCAAGTTTGTTCAAAATCATAACCCCCTGGGTAGGTGGAGCCACAATGGACGTTCAGAGTTTAACATAGGAGTATATTGGTAAAATCTTCTTCTCAAGAACAGCAAAGCCATGGTTTGTCATTTTATTTGGAAGCATGATCAGATAGTGTAGATTCAAGTTGTTCAAATTGTACCCACTCCCCCTTACCCCTTCTGCGTTTTAGGAGTAGGTCGGGACCAATTATGCATTTAAGCTTTTTAATACTAAACTGATTTTTGCCTTATCCTATTCACAGTACTCAAGTAAGCGATGTGGCCCCTGGGCCTCTTGTTTTTATACTTGCTCCTTTCCAAAATAAGTTGGGTCATCTAGAGAAAAAGCTCAAAGGCTTATGGTTCATAACTTGACAACTTTTTGGAATGGATAGGATTAGGTCATACAAGTGGCTCAAGAGGTTAGCACTTTTGGTCAAACTGATTAAAGATTTGTAAAGCTTCTGTGATTTCAAATTACGGTAACATAACATCAAAACTTTATGATATTAATAAAAGTGATGATTTCAATTTTTCTACCGTCAAATTCCCTTACATTTATGCAGTATTACCCTTATCATCGATATCCATGCACGTATGGTGTTTATATCTTCCATGCAGTGGAGTCGGTATTCATGAGCATGCTCTATGTATGAACAGTTTCTAAAATGAGACAAGCTATTGACAAACAAGTTGGAGAAACAAGTCTCGTTTAAAGTGAGCATTTGGCAAATTCTATGGTGGATACAAGTAACTTGTCAGCTAGTACAATCTTTTATAAAGCTTAATGCCGACTGACTTCTTTCATACTTATTCAATGTTAAGCAAATTATTTACAAACCGGATTGACTAGAGGTTTTAACGTTTGTCCATTCGTGACAAGGAGCACACGGCAGGCGAGACCTGTTGACAGAGGAAACTTACTCCTCCATGGCACCTAATCTTATCTCTGATGTTTCTAGAGGTGCTTGTTTGCTCTGTTCCTGATACGTATTGATTCAATGGACTTTTCAGCTTAATTTGTATTCTTTGCCCCCATTTTCCATGCAAAACTTACGAAAATTAAAGGAGACTCATAGTCTTACCTCGTCCAGCAGGTGGCGCTGACATATGAAAAGTTTGATATGCGCGCACTCGCTTTGAGCACTCGGTTTGTGTGGAACATGGGCTGGTTGCGCCATGGTGTATAATTACTAGCTTCGGTTTTTCTGTTAACAGCGTCATGGCATGAGAAGGCGGCATGGCGCCCCAATCAGCGCGGGTAATGATATGAGGACACCCCGGTAACTGGGGGGACGGCCTGACTGCAGTAGGATCCACAGAACCTGGGGTGGTTGTTGGAACAGTACCTATGCAACAGAAAATAACTTTATACAATTAAATTCAGTAATTTGATTGATTTCTGATTTGTTCAGAGTGCAGAAAAAAGGTTTTGGTTTATACAAATGTATGTCTTGCAAACTAAAGGTTATATATTATAATGAACTGATTTGATTTTGAGACCGATCTGTTTTAAATTTTCAGACAAATATTTTCAAGACTAATTCATTTTGATTTTGCAACAAGTTGGGAGAATATTTTCACTTTTTACTCTACCAACTGTTATAGGGGTTCATTTTTTGTCAATCTTACTTAAATACACGGTAATTATACAAGCTATTTTTTAATTTTAAGTTAATTTACCCCCCCCGCACCTCTGACGACCAACGAATTACACTGGGGGCTATGTTTTTAACATGGATATACCTATACTACACACATCGTCATAAATAAGAGGGAAAGTTATAACATTGATAAAAAAGCTTTTCTTCATTGTTTATCAGTGAATTAATGTCACAGCGGTTACAGTTTACCGAAAGTTTGCCAAAGCTACTCACTGTCACAGTCCCGTATTTCTACAGATGAGATGGATATCCAGGCACTCTACAAAGGAACAGAATGTCTGCATGACGTTTGTAGAACATTTTCAACTGTATAATCTCAAGTTCTGCTAACAAACAGTTCTCTTCCTACGAGAAAGTCAGAAATAATACATAGAGAAAAAAATCAGGATATAATCATTTTAAGCACTCAAAAAAATTATAAACATTCTCATCTGAAATTTAAATAGGCCAAGTCTAAAGAAGATTGGCGAACAAGGCGAGCGAAAATTTATATAATGCCTATAGTGCGACTATAATTGAACAAGTACATGTGAATGTCAAGTATGAATTATAATTTTTTCTCTGATAATTCATCTAAATCTAATATAATAATTTTTGACGTATACTTTATATAAAATCTAAATAACCTGCAAAAAATTCACAATGATTGAAATTTTTTGTATATGAAAAAGCTTATACACACCAAATCTCATAACGTAATTTTTCCATTTATATGTGAGTGGGTCTCGCTCCATAATTTGGAACGCTGACCTTGAAGTTTGCGTACAAATATACATTTTGGTGAACAAAATATGAAGCAAAAACTCACTATACCTTAACAACCACTTTTATTACAACTTTCGTATCATTGAAAGAAAAAGTTCAATTTCAAGAGCACATTATACAAGCATAATTAAATGCACCAAATCGTCAAAAGTTGAGTAGTAGTGGTTAAAATATCAGTGTCGAAGGAAAATGATATACCCAGAATTTATTTGGTGAAAACCTTAAAAATTCCACATTTTGAATGATTCAAAATCTAAGAATTCCACATTAGTCTAATTAAATAATTTTTTTGCCGCGAAAATTGAAGAATTTTGTTGTTTCCCGCTTCTGCGAATGCAAGGGGTTAATCAATCTCATTCATCATTTTCTAAAATTCTTACATTACATGTACTTTAAATTGGACATAACTTTTGAACGAGAAAATATAGGGCTTTCATATGATACTGTATAAATATAGCCCTTTGATGAGGTCGATCCGTAGATACGGTATATATCGAGCACGAAGTGCGAGGTCGACATGCTTTTCTGTGACGTCGATATATCTATGAACTGCATGACCGAATTAAAGGGCTACATTTGTTTTATTATTTTTCTCCCCCGCATTCGCGAAATCGAGGGGACATTAAATATCATTCGTCTGTCCGTCAGTCTGTCAGTCTGTCCGTCCGTCACAAAAACTTGAAAATTGCCCATGACTTTTGATTCAGTGGAGCTTTGGCTTTCATATTTCATATGTGTATTCCTTGTGACAAGACCTTTCTTTGGGTACCACCAAATTTGACCTTTTGACCTTGACCTTGGAGTTTGACCCACTTTTACACAAAAAATTCCAAACTTTTACTTTGGCCATATCTTTTGAATGGTAGAAACTAGGACTTTCATATTTCACATATGTATTTTTTTTCTGGCAAGGCCTTTCATTGGATACCAACAATTTTTACTTTTGACCTTGACCTTGGAGATTTCCGTTCTTATGAAAAAACTTTAACCTTGACCATAACCTTTGAACGGTAAGGGATAGGGCTTTCGTACTTCACATATTTAATCCTTATCAACAATGGACACAACATTTCCTAATTTGTAACTTGTTTCTCTGTTTTGATAATATATATTTTCTTTTTTTTCAAATGTAATTCATGTATGTAATATACTTGTAATTTTTCTGATTATTGTACTGTTGTATACATAATTGTACTATTCATGTATAGAGGGCTCCGAGGAAGACTAGTGCATTGCACTAATCGGGCTACCCTCTTTAAATAAAGTATTAATAGTAGTAGTAGTAGTAGTGTTTACATGTACCTGATGGTGGTACTGTATATGACAGTGTGTGTATAGTGTTTATATGTACCTGATGGTGGTACTGTATATGACAGTGTGTGTATAGTGTTTATATGTACCTGATGGTGGTACTGTATATGACAGTGTGTGTATAGTGTTTATATGTACCTGATGGTGGTACTGTATATGATGTAGTGTGAGTAGTGTTTACATGTACCTGATGGTGGTACTGTATATGATGTAGTGTGAGTAGTGTTTACATGTACCTGATGGTGGTACTGTATATGATGTAGTGTGAGTAGTGTTTATATGTACCTGATGGTGGTACTGTAGATGATCTAATGTGAGTAGTGTTTACATGTACCTGACTGTGGTACTGTAGATGATGTAGTGTGAGTAGTGTTTACATGTACCTGATCGTGGTACTGTAGATGACAGTGTGAGTAGTGTTTTCATGTACCTGATGGTGGTACTGTATATGACACAGTGTGAGTAGTGTTTACATGTACCTGATGGTGGTACTGTATATGACACAGTGTGAGTAGTGTTTACATGTACCTGATGGTGGTACTGTATATGACACAGTGTGAGTAGTGTTTACATGTACCTGATGGTGGTACTGTATATGACACAGTGTGAGTAGTGTTTACATGTACCTGATGGTGGTACTGTAGATGATGTAGTGTGAGTAGTGTTTACATGTACCTGGTGGTGGTACTTTAGATGATGTAGTGTGAGTTGTGTTTACATATACCTGAGGGTGGTACTGTATATGATGCAGTGTGAGTAGTGTTTACAGGTACCTGATGGTGGTACTGTATATGACACAGTGTGAGTAGTGTTTACAGGTACCTGATGGTGGTACTGTATATGATGTAGTGTGAGTAGTGTTTACATGTACCTGATGGTGGTACTGTAGATGATGCAATGTGAGTAGTGTTTACATGTACCTGATGGTGGTACTGTATATGATGTAGTGTGAGTAGTGTTAACATGTACCTGATGGTGGTACTGTATATAATGTAATGTGAGTAGTGTTTATGTGTACCTGATGTTGGTACTGTATATGATGTAGTGTGAGTAGTGTTTACATGTACCTGGTGGTGGTACTGTATATGATGCAGTGTGAGTAGTGTTTACATGTACCTGATGGTGGTACTGTATATAATGTAATGTGAGTAGTGTTTACATGTACCTGATGGTGGTAGTGTATATGGTATATGGTAGTGTATATGATGTAATGTGAGTATTGTTTACATGTACCTGACGGTGGTACTGTATATGACACAGTGTGAGTAGTGTTTACATATACCTGATGGTGGTACTGTATATGATGTATGATTTCACATATGTACCTTTTGGCAATGTTTTGGATACCAACAATTTTAACTTTGTGACCTTGTTGGACATGTACCTGTTATTAATGACCTGTTTGACCATGTTTTGAACTTGTAAGTTAATGTGCTCTGTATACATGTACCTGTTCATCAATGACACAACATTTCCTGGAATTTGTTTTGAACTTGTAAGTTATATACTGCATTTTTTTCAAATGTACCTGTTATATATGTAATTTTTCTGTTTTGAACTGTGTATGTACATAATGTGTTGAACTTGTAAGTTAATGTGCTCTGTATACATGTACCTGTTATTAATGACCTGTTGGAATGTTTTGAACTTGTAAGTTAATGTGCTCTGTATACATGTACCTGTTATTAATGACCTGTTGGAATGTTTTGAACTTGTAAGTTAATGTGCTCTGTTTACATGTACCTGTTATTAATGACCTGTTGGAATGTTTTGAACTTGTAATAGTAGTAATGTGTCTGTTTACATGTACCTGTTATTAATGACCTGTGTGGAATGTTTTGAACTTGTAAGTTATGTGCTCTGTATACATGTACCTGTTATTAATGACCTGTGTGGAATGTTTTGAACTTGTAAGTACCTAATGTGCTCTGTATATGACATGTGTGTTATTTTAATGTACCTGATGGTGGTAATGATGCAGTTTGAACTGTAAGTTAATGTGCTCTGTTACATGTACCTGTTATTAATGACCTGTATATGAATGTGTGAACTTGTAAGTTAATGTACTCTGATGGTGGTACCTGTGTATTAATGACCTGTTGTGTGATGTGTTTGACATGTAAGTTAATGTGCTCTGTATATGACATGTGTGTGTTATTACATGTACCTGATGGTGGAATGTTTTGAACTGTAAGTGTAAGTGTAATGTGCTCTGTTACATGTACCTGTTATTAATGACCTGTTGGAATGTGTGTGTAACTTGTAAGTTAATGTGCTCTGTATATGACATGTGTGTGTTATTATGTACCTGTTGGAATGTACTGAACTTGTAAGTGTAATGTGCTCTGTTTACATGTACCTGTTATTAATGACCTGTTGGAATGTTTTGAACTGTAAGTTAATGTGTGTTTACATGTACCTGTTGGTTAATGTATATGATTGTGTGATGTGTTTAACATGTACCTTATGGTGGTCTGTATATGACATGTACCTGTTATTAATGACCTGTTGGAATGTTTTGAACTTGTAAGTTAATGTGAATCTGTTTACATGTACCTGATGGTAATACTGTATATGAATGTTTGTGAAGTGTTTACATGTACCTGATGGTGGTACTGTATATGACACTGTAAGAGTAGTGTTTACAGGTACCTGATGGTGGTAGTGTATATGATGTAGTGTGAGTAGTATTTACATGTACCTGATGGAATGTTTGTACTTGTATGTTAATGTGCTCTGTTTACATGTACCTGTGGTGGTACTGTAATGATGTATTAATGACCTGTGTGAATGTTTTACATGTACCTGATGGTGGTACTGTATATGACATGTACCTGTTATTACATGTACCTGTGGTGGTACTGTTATGATGTACTGTGTAAGTGTAATGTGATGTACCTGTTTGGTGTACTGTTATTATGACCTGTGTGGAATGTTTTGAACTTGTAAGTTAATGTGCTCTGTATACATGTACCTGTTATTAATGACCTGTTGGTACTGTATTGAACTTGTAAGTGTGATGTGCTCTGTTTACATGTACCTGTTATTAATGACCTGTTGGAATGTTTTGAACTTGTAATTTAATGTGCTGTTTACATGTACCTGTTATTAATGACCTGTTGGAATGTTTTGAACTTGTAAGTTAATGTGCTCTGTTTACATGTACCTGTTATTAATGACCTGTTGTGAAGTGTTTACATGTACCTGATGTGCTACTGTATACATGTACCTGTTATTAATGACCTGTTGGAATGTTTTGAACTTGTAAGTTAATGTGCTCTGTATACATGTGTGAGTGTTTTACATGACCTGTTGGAATGTTTTGAACTTGTAAGTTAATGTGCTCTGTATACATGTACCTGTTATTAATGACCTGTTGGAATGTTTTGAACTTGTAAGTTAATGTGCTCTGTATACATGTACCTGTTATTAATGACCTGTTGGAATGTTTTGAACTTGTAAGTTAATGTGCTCTGTATACATGTACCTGTTATTAATGACCTGTTGGAATGATTTGAACTTGTAAGTTAATGTGCTCTGTATACATGTACCTGTTATTAATGACCTGTTGGAATGTTTTGAACTTGTAAGTTAATGTGGTCTGTTTACATGTACCTGTTATTAATGACCTGTTGGAATGTTTTGAACTTGTAAGTTAATGTGCTCTGTTTACATGTACCTGTTATTAATGACCTGTTGGAATGTTTTGAACTTGTAAGTTAATGTGCTCTGTTTACATGTACCTGTTATTAATGACCTGTTGGAATGTTTTGAACTTGTAAGTTAATGTGCTCTGTATACATGTACCTGTTATTAATGACCTGTTGGAATGTTTTGAACTTGTAAGTTAATGTGCTCTGTATACATGTACCTGTTATTAATGACCTGTTGGAATGTTTTGAACTTGTAAGTTAATGTGCTCTGTTTACATGTACCTGTTATTAATGACCTGTTGGAATGTTTTGAACTTGTAAGTTAATGTGCTCTGTATACATGTACCTGTTATTAATGACCTGTTGGAATGTTTTGAACTTGTAAGTTAATGTGCTCTGTATACATGTACCTGTTATTAATGACCTGTTGGAATGTTTTGAACTTGTAAGTTAATGTGCTCTGTATACATGTACCTGTTATTAATGACCTGTTGGAATGTTTTGAACTTGTAGTAGTTAATGTGCTCTGTTTACATGTACCTGTTATTAATGACCTGTTGGAATGTTTTGAACTTGTAAGTTAATGTGCTCTGTATACATGTACCTGTTATTAATGACCTGTTGGAATGTTTTGAACTTGTAAGTTAATGTGCTCTGTTTACATGTACCTGTTATTAATGACCTGTTGGAATGTTTTGAACTTGTAAGTTAATGTGCTCTGTATACATGTACCTGTTATTAATGACCTGTTGGAATGTTTTGAACTGTAATGTTAATGTGCTAGTGTTTACATGTACCTGATTAATGACCTGTATGGAATGTTTTGAACTTGTAAGTGTGCTAGTGTTTACATGTACCTGATGGTGGTATTATATGATGACCTGTGGAATGTTTTGAACTTGTAAGTTATGTGCTACTGTATACATGTACCTGTGATTAATGACCTGTTGGACATGTTTTGGTACTTGTAAGTTAATGTATGTTATTAATGACCTGTTGGAATGTTTTGAACTTGTAAGTTGTGAGGATACTGTTTACATGTACCTGATGGTGGTATTAATGACCTGTAATGATGAACTTGTGTGAAGTTAATGTGTTGTACATGTACCTGATGGTATTATATGATGTTGGAATGTTTTGAACTTGTAAGTTAATGTACCTCTGTATTGACATGTACCTGTGGTGGTACTGTATATGATGTTTGTGAACTTGTAGTGTTTGTATACATGTACCTGATGGTGGTACTGTATATGACTTGTAAGTGTGAATGTGTTTACATGTACCTGATGGTGGTGGAATGTATTTGAACTTGTAAGTTAATGTGCTCTGTATACATGTACCTGTTGGTGGTATGTAATGACCTGTGTGGAATGTTTACATGTACCTGATGGTGGTACTGTATATGATGTAGTGTGTTATTAGTAGTGTTTACATGTACCTGATGGTGGTACTGTAGATGACATGTGTTAATGACCTGTTGGACTGTATATTGAATGTAAGTAATGTGTTTACATGTACCTGATGGTGGTACTGTATATGATGTAGTGTGAGTAGTGTTTACATGTACCTGATGGTGGTACTGTATATGATGCAGTGTGAGTAGTGTTTACATGTACCTGATGGTGGTACTGTATATGGTGCAGTGTGAGTAGTGTTTACTTGTACCTGATGGTTGTAATGTAGATGATGCAGTGTGAGTAGTGTTTACATGTACCTGATGGTGGTACTGTATATGATGTAGTGTGAGTAGTGTTTACTTGTACCTGATGGTGGTACTGTATATGATGCAGTGTGAGTAGTGTTTACATGTACCTGATGGTGGTACTGTATATGATGTAGTGTGAGTAGTGTTTACATGTACCTGATGGTGGTACTGTATATGATGTAGTGTGAGTAGTGTTTACATGTACCTGATGGTGGTACTGTATATGATGTAATGTGAGTAGTGTTTACATGTACCTGATGGTGGTACTGTATATGATGTAATGTTTTGAACTTGTAGTGTAATGTACATGTACCTGGTGGTGGTACTGTATATGATGTAATGTGAGTAGTGTTTACATGTACCTGATGGTGATACTGTAGATGATGCAGTGTGAGTAGTGTTTACATGTACCTGATGGTGGTACTGTATATGACACAGTGTGAGTAGTGTTTACATGTACCTGATGGTGGTACTGTATATGATGTACTGTGTATGATGTAGTGTGAGTAGTGTTTACATGTACCTGATGGTGGTACTGTATATGATGTAATGTGAGTAGTGTTTACATGTACCTGATGGTGGTACTGTATATGATGTAGTGTGAGTAGTGTTTACATGTACCTGATGGTGGTACTGTATATGATGTAGTGTGAGTAGTGTTTACATGTACCTGATGGTGGTACTGTATATGATGCAGTGTGAGTAGTGTTTACATGTACCTGATGGTGGTACTGTATATGGTGCAGTTTGAGTAGTGTTTACATGTACCTGATGGTGGTACTGTGTATGGTGCATTGTGTACCTGATGGTGGTATTGTATATGATGTAGTGTGAGTAGTGTTTACATGTACCTGATGGTGGTACTGTGTATGGTGCATTGTGTACCTGATGGTGGTATTGTATATGCTGCCAGGTAGCGTTTGTGTGGAGAAGGACATCGAAACACTCTCCGATCAATGCTGTTCCCACGAAACCTGCATCACCGTTCAGAATCTGTTCTGTTTGCAGTGCGCAAGCACAGTCTCTTGCATTTGAGTTTTGAATTGCGGTGAAAATATTTAATATCATTAAGATCCACATATTTCTGAAATAAATTGAAATAAAATATGCCGTTGAAAACCAAAGGATGTATTCGCTTTAACAAAAGAATTGACCTATAGGAGAGAACAATTTCCCGGAAAAAGTGACATTTAAAAATCAATCTTTATTTGTTGTTTTCTACCGTATATATGTCTATTTTTTTTAAATTTGTATTTTATACCTAAAATTTATTATTTATAACTTGACAATAAACCTCCAAAGTTGATCGAAACACCATTTTGTCCTTTAAAGCGTTGATTTTTGCATGAATTTTGGCCTTAAAGTCCATCAGGGCAGGCCTGTCCCTAAATAAAATTATGATATTTTGATAGGTTATGATGTAAGGAATAATTTAAGATAAGATTTTTTTAGGGGCACCCCTGCCCTGGGGTCGAAATTCACAAAAAACCTATAAAAAATAAGGAAACCAGATTTTCAAAATCTTCTGTAAATTTATGCCGTTCATTCTTATAGTCAGACTAGCTCAGTTGATATATGCGCTGACTTTTTGCACCTTGGATACTCTCTTTTTTAAAGTCGGGGGTTCGAATCCACCTGGTACAACACTTTTCAGTTTTAAATTTCGCCTTTTCAAAGACTATTTTAATTTTTTTTATAGGCTTGTGTATTTTTCCTTCAATTGTTTATCCCTTATGCATTCCCATTCTTGATATAAGAAACACTAAAGAGATATTAAATCGTAACAATCCAGTTGTCAGTCAGGTGGAACGAACCTCAGTATAAGCACACTTCTCCGAGGACAAGAATAACTCACTATGTGTTACTCAATACAGGTATTCCTGGCAGCATTGAGCTGCGATGAATTTCAATTGTATATATCCCTTAGAATTTAATCACATTGATTTTGGCTTCATATTTCAGTAAATGCACTCACTTGGATTTCATGTAGGCCTTTATAATTTGCACACATTAAAGACAAGTTTTTATTATATCTACGGATAAATAGCCTAGACATTAAGAACAGAATTTCAGAGGCAGTAGACATTACCTTTATGCACAATGAGAAGTAAAGACAAATATCAATTATAACATTTGGAGATAACAAACTCAGAAAATCAATAAAAAGGGTTCCTCCTATCTCTACTCACTGAAATAAAGATTTAGGAAAAACAAATTGTTATATGTATTCGGCCTAATGTCATTAATCAGAACGGAAATCGACAAGCTTTTTGTAGAGAATAAAACCAAGCCCGGTCCTATAGGTCAGATCCCTATTTATAATGAAGTGATCCTTTGTTGACATATTTATGTTTTAATAAAAACTAATTATTCATAAGATAACTTTTGAATACAAAAGAATACATGTTAGAAAACACACGGGGAGTGGCGGATATGGGGTGTCAGGGAATCTGCGCCCTATCTTTCAGTTCTAGATATAGAGTTCATTAAGGGGGGTGTTGCTAAAACGCGGAACGGAAAACGGAACGGAAAGCGGAACGGAACGGAAAACGGAAAAGAAATGTCAAGCAAAGAAGTTTGATTCGATATGAATAAGACATAAAGAGCAATATTCCTGATATATTAAAGTCATATTTAATGAAAAATTAAAGTAAAATATGATATATTCGTTAATCATACACCCTTCATAACATGTACATGCGATGGTCAATGAATGTATTCCTGTGTTATATATGAACTAACTACATGTAGTATCCATCTGTCAAACGTTTCGTTCAAATCATTTTTTTAGAATGGTTACAATAATTTATAAACCAAAAAAATCTTAATTGTCTTGAAATAGGCGGAAGGAGAAAAAACTACGAGTATGTATACATACGTGTATCGGTATAGACAAAACGTAAAGAACTAATTTTGACATATGCATTATGAATGCATTTGCGAATCCGGGAATCTTGAAAAGGGATGGGGCAGTTTGGGGTCACAAAAAGGACGGGGTGGTCTTGCTCCCCTCCTAAATACATGAGTGGCATATGATAATATTGAGAAATTCATATATGAATAGCTGCACCATAAGAAAATATTTCTTGCAAAGGAATTTAATAGCATGTTTAATTTTTTTCTTTAATTGCAACTTATCAGACCTGAGCGGAAAAACAAACTCTAAATGTTTTACGAAGTCATTCACCCCCCCCCCCCTCCCAGCCCCCCAAAAAATCTTACTTTAAATTCATTCAACGTAAGGACGATATATAAGTTTAACAACAATTTAGATTTACAACTCTATCTATCCAGGGTTTTAATTGATAGTAAGCGACTCTATTTGGTATAAAAATTTAACTACCAGTTTTACAATGGAAGTGTTTATCCGGGGTGTTCTAATAGTAATCTTATTATAGAAGTTTTTTTTCTTTCATTTTATTTGTCTTACCAATTACCATGATTCATTTAGATAACAAATATTGCACCCCCATGTTTTTCAGACATAATCTTTATACTATAGAAATGATCATTGAAACCTCCAACACTTCGTCTGTTAACAAACTTAAAATGATAAAATAAACTTGTATTCATTAAGGAGGGATTAAATATGTATAAAACATATCGTTTCTGAGAAATTTATATATTTTAAATGATTTAATCGAAAATAATATTTTCCGTTTTCCGTTCCGTTCCGCTTTCCGTTCCGTTTTCCGTTCCGCGTTTTAGCAACACCCCATTAAGGGGGATGTACAAGCCATTTTGGATCTAGTCTGGTGTAAAATAAGAAATACCAAGAATACGCTTAATACTCTACTAAACTAGCCCAAAGTTACTCAAAGTGCTAATGCACTAATTACCTACTGTTAGAGACCAAAATTAGTTAACAAATAAGTTTATCTTGTTTTAATTAGGAGGAAATTAATCATGTTAGAACTGCACAGCTACAGCATTTACGAGATGATAAATGCATTGAAAATGGTGTTAGTTTGATTCATTGATAATATGGCTACAACCATTTGTTTCGCTTTTTTCTTGTCATTATCCATAATTCTTGAAAATTTGATTTTTCTTATGGGTGTCTTCCTGAGGCCATGTGTTTATTTCGTCCGCCATTCCTCTGTCACACAGAGTTCGAATAACATTGATTTTAGAATAAATGCGACCATAATAACATCAAGACAAGAAATTACTCAGTAATAATCATTAGGTTATATTACTTACTACTTTTATTTGTTGCATCGCATCATCTGATTAATGAAAAAGGCGATTTTAACCCCACTCCAGCAAATCGGGAAAAACTGTTCTGTTTACAGTTCGAGTTTCCTCGTTAAAATTATTCCACTGAGCACGTGGTTGGCATGTGCATATATCTGCTGTGGATATATCCGATTATTACCATGATTATATTTAATTTTTCATGGAACAATTCTTGATAATTTGTTGGTGTCTTTAAAACTCAAGAAAAAAAAAAGATAAAAATGTCCTAAACATATGTGTTTACGACGGGTCTTTTTTCTGTGGCGATAGAAGTTATTTTCAAATGGGGCACTGCAAGGAGGATGCTTAGCATTTAATTTGAAAATGTTAAACAATATGCGGTGCATGAAAAATAAATTGTAATTACATGTCTTACATTCTTAAATTGGTACATATGTATATTTTGTTTAGAAGTTAGATAGAAAAAATATGCAGTTATAGGATTTCCTTCAGGCACCTCACATAAATAGCTAGATTGTTTGCAATGACCAACACATTGTATGGTTTAATGTTTGGACATAAAAATGCATCATGTCTCATTATGTTGACAACGTTGTAAGCTCTCGCTCATTGATCATACGAAGCTTGATAAAATATATTGAGTTGTTTCTTTGAAATTTAGAAGCGAGTACAATGTTTGCAAAGAAAGGTCCATTGCATATGCTATGTCTATATCATCGCAAAAAAAATGAGAGCCCCCCCCCCCCCCTCCCCGAAAATCCTATGTTTGTTTTTCAAAATAGTGCAAAAGATTAAAAGATTTTGCATTACTAAGTACGTGATGGAATATGTACTAGCCTTATAAGACCACTTGTTATAAAAATTTTTTTGGTTGCCCTCTCTCCCGATCTACTGCCTGGAAATGGCCCGACTCATTTTTTTTACATCCCATTACACGATATTTTTTTCTTTTTCTTCCGTCAACAATTATGTTTAAATTTTTTTTAGGAATTTCTTTCTCACCTATAAATACGGACCCAGTAATTTTTCCCTAAGTTGGGAGGACCACCAACCGTCATTTTAAAGATCGTATAAATTTTTTAATTATGTTGATTTTTTTTTTCTTTACTTTGTAAAATTTTAATTTTGACAATATGGGCAAATAGAATTTTCGTCACAAGTACATGCATGACGTCATTTTCAGATTGTGACATAACAAACAAGGAGCAAGACTTCAGCATATGCTATTTATAGAACATTGTGTTTGGCTATGTTTCTAATCTGAATTGTGGTTTTGTAGATATAGAGATAGTTCGAACTTTTTGATCACCCCTGGTACTAGTAAGTATTAAATAAGGTCATTCATATCGATTATATGTGTCTTATTTCTTTGTGTTTCATTGGTGATAATTAAAATTTTGATAGATAATATAAGTTATCTATGGCAAACTTACAAACTCTTAATTTTTAACTTTGATGGTGCTCAGTTTTCTTTACCTGGAGTCAAAGAGTTTAAGATTTTTTTTATAGCAATACGGACACTATTTAACAACTGTTCGATAATAATACTAAATAAATTACTTCAAGCCACACTATAACACCTTTCCTCTTTTAAAAGTCTTCGTAATATTTGAAATATTTTGCAACTGTAATTCTCTTCTACATTTAAGATTGTTATGTCCTTCCATTTTAAGAAGAGGTCTGGAAAACAAATTTCTGTGCTAAAAATAGACCACGTGCTGCTATCCATGAACTACTTTCATGGTTCTTTGCACTCTTTTTGAAGACAACGGTACCTTGTTTTGAACTTGAAATTATCATTAAAAAGTGCAAAATTTAGACATTTTCTCAACAAATGGTTGTAGAGAGAACATTAATGCACAGTTTGCATATTTTTTTGGATTTTTTAAGGCTTTGCTGAATTCTGTAGCTGCGCAGTTCTAAGTAGCATTTCAAAAGCATTTTTCTGCAAAAGTATAGATTATATATGCACAACATGCATTCAGTTATGCATATTTATTGTATCTTTATCATAAAGACTTAAAATTTGATCAAAATATAATGTATTTTAGCCATTAGAAGAAATGTTTACATTTCTTTCTCACTGCACTAAAGGTTGCCGTACATCCCCCTTAATTCAAGCACCCTGGAACCCTGGAACCACCCTTAAACTGGTGTAGCTGCAGATGTGTAGCGTTATGTTTTAATATATTTGTCTTTGACCATAACGGTACAGATCTCGTAATGCAAAAAAGGTGCAATTTACGGCGCAATATTTTTTTGCGCACTTCTGGTGAGAATTTTTCCTCTTCCAGCATCGGTCAATAACTACCTTTCAAGCCCAAATTCTAGGCACATTATATCTAACTAATCTGTATATTTTATCCATCTCCCAACCCTTTATAGTCGTCTCTACAAGTGATAAACTCGCTTGATTATATTATTAGAAATTGTTAGATTGCTGAAAATTAACTTCAAGCGAGTTTATTGCCTGTTGAGACAGCTATGAATGGTTGGGAGGTGGATAAAATATACATATTGGCTACAGAACGTGTCTAGAATTAGGGAGTGAAAGGTAATTGATTGACCGATGCTGGAAAGTGGAGAAAATCTCCCCAAAAGTGCGTAAAAAATATTGCGCCGTAAATTGCACCTTTTTTGCATTTCGAGATCTGTAACGTTCTGGTCAAAGACAAATATGTAATTTCTAAAACCATAACGCTACAGATCTGCAGCTAAAACTGGTGTAATGATACATGTATAAATCAGTTCCATATACTAGTAATAATGTACGTTTGTACGTATTTTTTTTCACATCAATCGAATGATAACATCATTATAACAGATAGCATAATAGTCCATAGTCCAATGGGACGTCACAGACCTTGACAATTTAATTGCCACTATACATGTTATATAATCGAATTGATAAATATATTCGCTTGCAAACATTGCATGAATATACTCATGCATAATCAAGATAATATATGCAAGCATTACATGCATTTTCAGATGGAATCATGTAACTATATATCTTTGAAATGTTAAATTAAATGTATATATGTTTTGGTACTTTAAAAACCATAGGAAGAAATACAGTCTTGGCGCTTTAAAATCTTCTTTTTTACACATTAGATTTGAAAGGGTTTGTTGAAAATTTGAACAAAGACATTTTTGGCTTCTATGGATTAGCATATAGAAAGTATGAATAGATTGCCAACTTAAATAGCAGTTAACGAGAGAGAGAGTATACTCACCTTTTTTTCGCTAAGTACTACTAAGTGAGATGATTATCACAATTATAATATGAACAATATTTAAGGTGGAGAGTTGGTGCAATTTTTCAAGCTAGAGAATTTTTTTTCTAAATTGATAAAATTTGTCCCTGGTTAATTTATTCACATGAATACTATCAAATAAAAATTATGATTTTTAACATAGTGAATATTATTAAAATTGGTGAGTTAAAAGGGCTTAATTTTCTGTACGTGAAATAAATTATAATTTCTGTATTTGAAAAGTAGAGTTTAGGCTTTTGAAAGTATGCATATAAATATTGACTTGCATATGTAAACCCGGAAGCTTCTAATTCAATCTGTATATCACAAAACACAGGTACTTGTGGACAGGAACACCCCCCCCCCATACACCCCTGGTCAAAAATACCAGGGGTATGACTTTTTTAGTAAATCGTTAATTCTATGCTATTTTTTGGATTTTTCATATGGAACACAATGTAAATAAGTACTAGAAACATAATTCATGAGAAAAAAAAAATATTTTGACCAGGGGGGGGGGGGGGATCCTGTCCACAAGTACCTGTGTCACAAAAGTTAGTAAATATGTTATATTTATTTTAGTTTGTTTTCTTCTATTTTCTTTTATTTTTATTTATTTTTTTTTTTTAATTTTCAAATGCTTTATGTAGGCAAGAAATACATAATTAAAATTGTGTATTATTTAAACGCCTACATAGCTTACGAAGAATATGGCAGTAAACTTTTTTTTTCTTTTTTCTTTTGAAATTTTTTGCCAATATGACAATACTATTTCTCCATAGACATCACGTGGGGATTACTGCTTTATCTCATTTTATGTAGAAGTGTGTCACACTGAACATTTGTGTCAAAGACGTTGATGAACTCTATAAGTCGATTAGTGTATAGTCTCTAAACTAGTATGACACAAAAGTACAGTCTTTTATTTCCATAAAGGATTCCTCCATATCAATATCCATACATCGATATTTTGTGTGTAAATTTTGTTTGTTTGCTATATATGATATTATAATTATTTGATAAAATTTTTTTATAAGGATTTATAAAAATAGGGTTGTATGAAAAAAGTTTAAAGCAATCAAGAAATATTTTAACTTCCTACTCGTTTGGTGAGGTAAATATGAATGAAAAAATGTAAGAAATAAAGAGGATATGAAATGAGACCTGTATACTAGTATTATATATTTTGATGAAGACGTGGAAAATCATATTGTCTGGGTTTTTTCTTTGGTTGTCTGTCTGGAGTGAAATACAAAATATCTTACCTTCAATTACATATGTAATCTCATACCAATCACAATTGTTGTTTGAACTTTGTGTAAGCGATTCGATCGTTTCTATTTAAAAGACAAGTCAAAATTATAATTATCAGTTTATATCAAATTATTGAAACGTACATGTATTATTATTAGGACAGACTATTGGGATAGCTATACAGACGATAGATATCTTTACATTACACTTATAACTGCGTAGAAAGCTCTTTTGTTATGAGAATATATATTTAAAATAATTATTTTAACCTGCTTTTATGAGCCCCCCCCCCCTCCGCAGGAAGTAGAATTTTCGAAGTCGGGCAGATTTCTTTTTTATTTCAACTAAGAAAAGCAGCTTTATTATCCATAAGAGCTGAGTAATTTTTAAAGAGTATACTACACAGACGCTATATAATATATTACACATACATATTCCGACAACAGTACACGTGTAAATAAAAGAGAGAAAAAACAGTACACGTGTGAAACCAGGTTCTTCTTTCCATACAGAACTGATCAGGAAACCAGTTGGCGGATCTATTTAGAGGGGCACCGGGGTTAAGGGGTTGAACCCCTTTTTGGATCAGCTAAGAGAGAGAGAGACAGAGAGAGCGGTGTCTGCAATATTTAATGTTTTATACTACAGAAAATGGTCTGTGAAAGATAAGAAAGAATGGAGGCGTACAAGGCGAGGACAATCCCCCGCTCTGAGAAAAGACATTTCTCAATTCTAAAAGTTATATTTTTTCAAAATTAGATAGTTTATATCATCTTTTACATATTTAATTCTGTATTTCATTGTTTTAATATTCTATTAATAATTTATTTTTCACTCGTTTTTAAGATATGTGAAAACAAAAAAAAGAAAGAGCTTCGCGTATGATTTGAACTCTTTCCATAGTGCAGGGTTTGGTCCAAGACCGACCGCTTCAACCACTACGCTACAAAGTATGCATTATCAACGTCTGTCGGTGTGATTTAAATGAACGGGTTTGTTGAAGCATACATTTTTTCAGAAATTTTCGTTTTTCATATAGAATGGGTTCAGATTCCATTTTTTTTTTTGACAAATGAAATAGATTTCACTTTTACCTTTCCATCATTTAAGCATTAACGAAGAATGGAGACTTGACCCATTCATGTTCAAAATTCATTTTTATAGCTCTACATGTATATAGTAAACCCATTTTCAAAACCATTTTCCACTAAATATTCTTAACTGTCAACTTTGAAATAAAGCTTATCAAATGGTAAGTCGTTCAGTAAAATTAAATAATAAAATGCTTTGAATATGACATTACTGAGAACATGCTTTTAGAAAAATATAACTTTTCTGTGAATTTTGAAAATTGAGAAACAATTTGTCTCAAAGAGGGGGATTGTCCACGCCTTATACGCCCTCTTTCTTTTGAAAATTCCCACTATGTATTCCAATAAGGAAAAGGCATTCAAACAAATTTAGAAACAAGTTTTTTAAAAATGTGATTTATTCTTGGTTTAATATCTTTTATGTGTTTTCATACTTTCATAAAGCGTTATGACTTACTTATCCGGAAAACAACATTTTTCGCTGAACAGTTTTAGTATCTAGGATTAAGTAAAACAGCATCGCTAAAACGTTTGAAATGTGCGACATTATCGAGAGACAAATAAGTTACCATTAGATTATGATTTAGAAAAATACACGTGCGGGAGTCAAAATGTCAACAGACTTGAGAGAACCTTCTCTGAAGAACTTAACAGGGAAGAAATATGGAAGATTAAATCCTAAACAACATCAGGTAGGTGTGACATTCATTTCAGCGAAGAAAAGTCGCTGTCCACTTCATCGTCCATGGATTTTATCTGACGAGAGAAGATGTCAGGGTGATTTTAGACACAGACAGGTTTATTCTCTTTAGAGAAGTGGAAGGCTTTCGCCTACTTCCTTGACTTCTCTAAAGAAAATAAGACAGGTTCAATGGCCTACAGTCAGTAAGTTTAGCTACGTAGCTAGAATTACCCCATAAGATTTTAAATATACTTCAGTGCAACTTTTTACTATTTTGATACACATTTCATGATCACAAACCTTTAAATCCGTCTCTACAAGCAATAAACTCGCTTGAATTTGAATTTTCTGCAATCCATCAGACAATTCAAATCAAGCTTTTGTATCGCTTGTAGAAATGATTAAAGGGTTGGGAGATGGATAAAATATACAGATTGGTTAAATAATGTGTCTAGAATTATAGGGAGTGAAAGGTAGATGATTTACTAATGAGGGAAAGTGGAGAAATATTCTACCAAACAGTGGGAAAAAAATCGTGCTGTAAATTGCACATTTTTTGCATTACGGGATCTGTAGCGTTATGGCTGAAGACAAGTGCATGTACAGTATATAAAACTATAACGCTACAGTTCTGCAGCTAATTTTTATGTGAACTTTTGTAGTCACTTTGAGAACCAAGTTATTTATGAGTCATGTCCAAAGGTTACTCAGAAACAGTTTCTTATGAATCAATTGACAGTATATGCCAGTAATCCTCATGTTCTCTTCACCAAGATGTTATTGCTATACCTTACAGCGCAAGTGAAACTTGTCATTTTTGAAAGAAATTGATAATACATGTACGAGGGGTTATCAAAAAGTTCGTTGACTGAGGCTATAAAATTAGTACAGTCAATTCTCGAATTATCGCCATTCGATTCATCGCCATTTTCGCAATACCACCATGATTTCCAAAGAACGTTTTTCCTGCTATATAAAATTCTCTTTATAACGCCAGAGTAGCATACCGCCATCCGCCACCCTGTTTTCATAACAAACATCCATTTTTAAGTGTCAATTTTCTCGATAAACCGCCACAGGTGCATGTGGTCGGAGAACTGCGGCTAATTGGTTGACGCTATCCCTGTTGTGAAGCATGCAAATCCAGACAAGGTGCATGCAATTAAATAAGAATTAAATAAACAATAATTTTAACATGAACAATTATAATAATTTTGTTTTCTGTTTAATAAAAATCATTTAGTCACGGCTTTGCCACGAAAGCGGTCGTTGTTTAAGTACACCGATAACAATATTATTTTGATGATCAACATTAACAATGATGCCATAAACAATGAATTTATTCAAGAATTCATTTTACATGTACATACCATCGGCAATATATCACGATGATCAATGATGATAGATGCAACATGGTTTTTTTTTTCAATATCAGACATGCACATTTACATGCAAACACATGTACTTGTCTTTATTTCATAACTGCACATTTTGTTTTAGCGAAATGGTACATAAAAAAAGTATTTCAAATTTAGAAATATGTTTTTATATTATACATGTACATGTAATAATAAGAATAGAAATGCTAAATGGTATTTCTAAGAACAGTAACTTCTTCTTTCCTAAAAGATGGAAAATTCAATTCATCTACAAAATTGTTATACCGCCATGTTTTCTAAATTACAAAAGGTGATGGTTTATCGAGAATTAACTGTACTATGTTGTCTGAGCATACAAAATTTATAAGGAACATAAAACAACAAAAAATAAAGAAAAGTTGAAATTTTAGCTTGATATGTTCATTATTTCCCAAATTATTATAAAACAAAAACGACATCATTTGATCACCTGGCGCCAGCACCGCTTAGTTTCATGATGTCAGACAACATCATTTTTCAATGTCCGCTTCTTCTATCTCGTGCACTTATTTTGATGAGAATCCCTTGAGCTGAGTAAGGACTTCAACCCGTCTTGTTTTTATGATTTAACAATGTCATCAGTGAACAGCAGCTTTCAATGCATATATCATTGCAAATGGATTTATACATTGGGAGAGATCTACGCTTGATTGTGCCAGCATATTTTGTTTTTTGGACTTCAATATAGCTAACACATGATAAACCTCATTATTTGACGTGATAGATTTTTCGAACCTTGATAACAATTCAACATTAATTTTGCATCCCTTTTCTCTCTGAATCTATTTTGGCATTAAAAACATGTAATCTGGATGCAATTTTTTTCTCCATAGCCAGTTTAAACATTTCCAGTTTTATAACAGTTTTTCCAGGGACAAAACTTTATAGAATGTTGGAAAATGAAACCCCTCCCCCCTTTTAACGCCATTTTCAAGGTAATATTTGTTTGGCTATTCCATGTAAACTTTAAAGTAAAATTTCATAGAACTTCCAGAATGAGGTAAAAATTCCAAATTTTATTGAACAATAGTGTCCCAGCATATATCTGAATTAACAGGATTTTTGGATGTCAAATGTTCAGATCAAAATAGTTTATCTTAGTTATGTTCCCCAAACGAAGTTGGGGAACATATTGTTTTTACTCTGTTTCTTATTATTATTTTTCTTCTTCCTGGGTACTTATTTGTCCGCGAATGATCTTGTAAACTGTTCATCTGATGTAGGTAAAATCTTCTTAGGGTAAGTAGACATGTTAAGTAGATTTGCAGAATCAAGGTCATTTTGCGCGCACGTGCTTGCCAGAGCGCGCACGTGCAACACGTGAAATGCCTGATATATTTAATATAGCCATAACTTTTACATTTTTTGATGAAATTCTTTGAAACTCATTATGTAAGGATATATTAATAGTGTATTTTATATGACAGTGTCAAATTAGCACGAACTCACGCGCATGCACGTGCGCTTCTCTCTGATTGGCTGAAACAAATATCTCAATATCTTAACTGTTTTTTGACGAAATGCAATGAAATTTAAAATATATGCATACTTTAGGATGTCCTACAATATGATATGTAACAATTGTCATGAAAACATGTGCATGCACGTGCACTGCAATCTGATTGGCTTAAACTTTAAATGGCTATAAGTCCTTTGATTTCCATAAAAACAGGATGGGATTTAGAACATAGACAGACATAATGGACTCTTACAAGAAGGTATGGTCCACATGCACATGCATGCAAGTGCGTGCACGTGCTCTTTGCTGTGATTGGCTGAAACAAAAATTTCAATATCTTTTTTGTTTTTTGACTAAATGCTATGAAATTTAAAACATAGGCATACTTTAGGATGTCCTACAATATATGATACATAAGAATTGTCATGAGAATACGCGCATGCACGTGTGCTGCAATCTGATTGGCTTAAACTTAAAATGGTTATAACTTCCTTGTTTTCCAACCAGACAGGATGGGATTTAGAATATAGATAGACATAATAAACTCCTACAAGACGGTATGGTCATCATGCACATGCTTGCACGTGCGTGCACGGGAAATGAGTAGAATTAAAAATACGTTTGAAAGTATATTTTTAATACTTTTGGATTAAATGCTTTGAAATAAAGTATATCAAAATACATAGATAGTGTAGACAAGATGATATGGTCATTACGCACATGCATTCACATGAGCACGCGTGCAATGCTAAAATTTAAATATATATTGTATTCTTCTGGAAAAACGATGTTTAAGTCTAAATTGCATAAAGTATGTCTTATTTAATAGAGCTTACAGGGAATATGGCACCAAAAGGGAGTTGGGGAGCGTTTGGGGAACATCTGTAACGGTCTCCGTTACAATTAGCCCTAGTTACACTTAGGCCGAAAAAACGTTGCTTTGGAGGTTGCCCTGCCTGGACATACCATTGCTTACAAAAACTTTACTAACTTATTTAAAAATAACATTTATGATTTGTGGTTTATTCTATAGATAGAAAAAATGATGATAACTAAATATTTTAAAATTCATTGATGTGTCAAATGCAGTTTTAATTTGATGGCGCTAGTCCACGAACTTTTTGATAGCCCAGCTTGTACATGATGTGTACTGAAATTGTTTTATTTAAACTTCAGCCACTTCAAGACCTAACAAAACCCCACATAGATTCATTCAATGCTCTGGTACATGGGGGATTAACTAGAGCAGTACAGGTATGTATGAATTCCTTTATCTCATTAATTATGTATTTGGCTCATTTTAATATAAAGATGGATACACAAGCTTTTTATGATGAGAAGGTTAGAAAATACATAGTTTTGCATATTGCAGAAATAAATGTTACATACGAAAGTGAAGACTTTACATATTCCTGAATATTAGTACACATATTAATTAAAGTAATTAGTAATTAAAGTACTGTGCATACAGCAAGATGTTCTCCATACGTTTTTTTCAGTTTGCATATTTATCTTTGACATTATTTAAAAATACAGAAATAAAAATTTTCTCATTTTAGACGATTCCACTTGTGGAGTTTGCCTTGCCAAATGGAGACCGGGTCACACTTAAAATGCTGGTAAGATTTTGATAAAACAGGGTGGATGGGGATGGGTTGCATTATTCTTCTGATTTTTAGCTCTACTGGTCAGAGACCAGAAGAGCTTATGCGATAGTAAGGTGTCCGTCGTCCGTCCGTCTGTCTGTCTGTCCGTCTGTAAACAATTTTTCAAAACGCTACTCCTCCTACAGTTTTGGTCTGGTTTCAATATAACTTGGCACACAAGTAGACTACACTAAGATACATAAAATAGTGCATCGGTTTTTGATTTCGATGAACGGTGTTGCTATGGTTACTAAAAATAGAATTTTCTTTGAAATTCCTTTAAAACGCTACTCCTCCTACAGTTTTGATTTGATTTCCATATTACTTGGCACACAAGTAGACTACACTAAGATACATAAAATAGTGCATCGGTTTTTGATTTCGATGAACGGTGTTGCCATGGTTACTAAAAATAGAATTTTCTTTGAAATTCCTTTAAAATGCTACTCCTCCTACAGTTTTGATTTGATTTCAATATTACTTGGCACACAAGTAGACTATACTAAGATACATTAAATAGTGCATTGGTTTTTGATTTCGATGAACAGTGTTGCCATGGTTACTAATAATAGAATTTTCTTTGAAATTCCTTTAAAATGCTACTCCTCCTACAGTTTTGATTTGATTTCAATATTACCTGGCACACAAGTAGACTATACTAAGATATATAAAATAGTGCATTGGATTTTACTTTCGATGAACGATGTTGCCATGGTTACTCAAAATTGAATTTTCTTTGAAATTCCTTTAAAACGCTAGTCATCCTACAGTTTTGGTCTGATGGCAATGGCTTCTTTTCTCATCCTTTGTTATAAGTACAAACCAGTAGAGCTACAGTCTCGACAGAGACTTCTGGTTTTTTTTACATTTATGTAATGTAAAAAGTATAATATGGCATGATTTTAATACATATAACATTTATTTTGGTAGGATGCCACAATATCGTGTCCAACAGTGGATTCTGGCAACAAATTTGCTCAGACGTTAAAAGTCTACCCAGCGGAGGTTGGTTTCTGATGCACACAACCATTCTTATTTGATCTCAGAATTATTCTTATGTAAAAAATAAAGATCAGAATTTAAGTTAATTAGTCTTCCATAAAGAATGATAGATATAAATGAAAATGAATGGTTATATATATTTTAATAGAGAAAGACTGTCATCAAAGAAAAAAAAAACTTTTATATTCTTATACCTGTACACTGTAGATGTTCATCTTTGGGTAATTTCAGTGTCGGGAGAGAGGCACCTCCTACTTAGGGAGTCTGTGTGATTATTTATCAATACTTCAGTGTGGTGTCTGATAATTTCAGTGTCGAGAGAGAGGCACCCCCTACTTAGTGAGCCTGAGTGATTATTTTTCTAAATACTTCAGTGTGGTGTCTGATAATTTCAGTGTCGAGAGCGAGGCACCTCCTACTTAGGGAGCCTTAACATTGGTATGCTATGGAAGCTGAATGGACGAGTCCAGGACACGGTGGAGAGAAAGATCGCGGACGTCCCAGTGATGGTCAAGGTCAGAGTCTAAATGTACAGTTTGACTTTATACAACTAGGAATACACTGTAAAATGTACATGAGTACCAGTTTTATTATCTCACCTGAACCGAAGGCTCAAGTGAGCTTTTCTGATCACATTTTGTCCGTCATCTGTCCGTCTAACTGTCCGTCTGTCCGTCCGTAAACTTTTCACATTTTCGACTTCTTCTTAAGAACCACTGGGCCAATTTTGACCAAACTTAGTACAAAGCATCCTTGGTTGAAGGGGAATTTAAATTGTTAAAATGAAGGGCCAAGTCCCTTCACAAGGGGAGATAATCAAGAAAAAGACAAAAATAGGGTGGGATCATTAAAAAATCTTCTTCTCAAGAACCACTGGGCCAGAAAAGCTGAAACTTATATGGAAGCATCCTGAGGTAGTATACATTCTAAATTGTTCAAATCATGACCCCCGGGGTTTGGGCGGGGCCACAACGGGGAATCAAAGTTTTACATAGAAATATATAGGAAAAATCTATAAAAATCTTCTTCTCAAGAACCACTGGGCCAGAAAAGCTGAAACTTATTTGGAAGCATCCTGGGGTAGTGTAGTTTCTAAATTGTTCAAATCATGACCCCCGGGGGTTGGGCGGTGCCACAATGGGGAATCAAAGTTTTAAATAGAAATATATAGGAAAAATCTTTAAAAATCTTCTTCTCAAGAACCACTGGGCCAGAAAAGCTGAAACTTATTTGGAAGCATCCTTGGGTAGTGTAGTTTCTAAATTGTTCAAATCATGACCCCCAGCGGTAGGGCGGGGCCACAATGGGGAATCAAAGTTTTACATAGAAATATATAGGAAAAATCTTTGAAAATCTTCTTCTCAAGAACCACTGGGCCAGAAAAGCTGAAACTTATTTGGAAGCATCCTGGGGTAGTGTAGCTTCTAAAGTGTTCAAATCATGACCCCCCGGGGGTAGGGCGGGGCCACAATGGGGAATCAAAGTTTTACATAGAAATATATAGGAAAAATCTTTGAAAATCTTCTTCTCAAGAACCACTGGGCCAGAAAAGCTGAAACTTATTTGGAAGCATCCTGGGGTAGTGTAGATTCTAAATTGTTCAAATCATGACCCCCCGGGGGTAGGGTTGGGCCACAATGGGGAATCAAAGTTTTACATAGAAATATATAGGAAAAATCTTTGAAAATCTTCTTCTCAAGAACCACTGGGCCAGAAAAGCTGAAACTTATGTGGAAGCATCCTGTGGTAGTGTAGATTTCAAATTGTCGAAATTATGATCAGTGGGGTAGGGTGGGGTCACAATATGTATTACAAGGGGGAAATCTAGAAAAGAACAGAATGGTCAAAGCTTCTCAGGTGAGCGATGTGGCCCATGGGCCTCTTGTTCTATAATTTACTGTCATTATAATGAAGACAAACAAGTTACTGGTAAAACTTTTTAGAATATTATCTTACTAAGAACAGTTTTTAACAATTTTCAAGAATAGATTCATTATTGTGAAATGTGTTGGTGCCAGAGTATGGGTTGGATTAAAAAAAACCATTTAAATCCTAAGTCCAAACATTTGCCACTTTATTGGTACAAGAAAAAAAACACGTTGGAATACAATTTTATTTATCATAAACTCTTCAAAAAAAGAAACGCATAGTAGGAACAATGCCCTGAAAAATGTATGATAGTTTTGCCATACCTTTTATTTTAAGATGAATATGATATATTTGAGTGAAATGCTTGATTTTTAATGCAATTGTTAACTTTACAGCTATTCTACAAGTCTCATAGACAAAAAAACCTGATTTTGCAAAATTTCCCCCCAAATTTTGATCTGAATTTTCATTTGTTGAATTCTGATGCAATTCCTTCAGGTACAAAGGGGCTTTCAAAAGCGGGGGTCTAAATATTTTGAATCTGGTTTTATCTGAAAATTGACGCTTCCTAAAAGTGCTGCAACTGAATGTTGCATAGCACAGAAAGGAAAATGGGCGACTGGAAGCAGGGGCACCGCAATCTACAATTGCAAGAGGTTTTGATGTTATGCACAGCGCCATGTCTAACCTATAAAACATAAACCATTAACATCGAACACCCAGTGTTCGCAAAAAATACGGAAGACTACGTGTGACATCAGCAGCATAGCATCACTTCAGAGGATTACGTAATTTGCATGAATGTAAGGCAATGACATCATCTAAAGCATTAACAATCCCTGAACTGCACAGATCATCTAACAAGACCGATTTCAGTTGACTATGAATTATTGCAAAGAGGATTATTCATGCCATAGTTCCGACCCTACAACACCCCAAATATTGACTTTAAAGATCTGAGATCAATTGAGTATGACCACAGCATCACCGATGAACATTTTGGTTTAGCTACTAGTCCAGAATGTTTATCTGAAAGCCTCTTATTTGTTTAAGAGTGCTGGTGCTTTGTAATGAATGTTAGATAACTGCCTCCAGGACGTTAACAAAGTTGGTGGTGGTAGTGTAATGATATGGAAAATGGTATCATAAGAAAGTAAGATTGATTTGGTTCAAATTAAATGGACTTTGATGGAAAAAGGTACATGTACTCTAACCATGTTCTACATACACATGTCTATTCAATTTAGCCTCATCCTAGAGCCATTTTGCAATCTTACAATACACAGTCACATCACACTCGTTTGATACCCCCATTCTTGCAAAGCAACAGCAACCTGTTTCTGACACAGTCATCTAAATCACTAGATTTAATCCAAATTAAGCAGCATTGGACAAAATGTATTGACATGATTTGTCAAATACAATCGCATCCCCAGACTCTGCAACAGCTGACCAAAGCTCTACATTTGGAGTGGGAGAGTATTTCTGTACAGTTTTCATTACACAAATTTGCTTCCATTAGATGCCGTTTCTGGCTATTATTTGTGTCTGCAGGGGGCATACCAGATATTGATCTTTAATGACCTTAAACTGTCTATTATTTTAAAATTCTTGAGTAATTATGACATTTAGATAGTATTCCTGTTACTTAACCACATTTCTGTTTTATCAATACATCATTTTACTAAATAATCTTTATGTTCAATGTGTCACTAAAATTCTACTATGCGTTTCTTTTTTTTGAAGAGTACAGTATGGCATTATATCAGAATATCAGTATTATTGCTCAGCCTTATAAAAGACCCATATTAAATGATCGTCACTGTCTTATATGAAAAAAAATTATTTTTGAAGTCTGATGTTTGTAACCTGAAAGGGTTAAGTCCCAAAGATTTGGTACGAAGAGGGGAAGAGGCTGAGGTAAGGGAAGTAACTCCAGTCTGGAACACGATTAGTTTCTTATAAAATAGTGATCATATCATTACTTCAATACTTGTATGTTGCTAGAAAAAAATATTCTGAAAGATATACAAAGATATATATGTATAGAGGTGAAATTTGTGTAAATTCTTTGATTTATATAGTTATTTATGTCTCTCATTTACTGTTTTACAGGAGATGGGAGGCTACTTTATATGTAATGGTATCGAGAAAATCATCCGCATGTTGATCATGCCCAGGAGGAACTTTGTAAGTGGTGAATGGAGAAAAGCAAATTTTAATTTATGAATAAAAAATATAACACAAGATAATGTAAATTTATTGACTGAAAAAACATATAACAGGCTAAAGGGTGTATCTGACAGTAAAATACACATCAGCCAAATGTGACTGTATGTATTTTCAACTTTTCATTTGTATGTGTACATCAGAATGAAGATTTGTATTTCTTTAAATCATTTTTAACAAGCAATTTTTGTTCACAGCCCACATGTATGATAAGGCCATCATGGAAGAACAGGGGCAGTCAGTACACAGAATATGGGGTGTCACTACGCAGTGTAGGGGAAGACAACATTGGAGTGGTAAGGTCAAAAACAGGGGGTGGGGGGGTGGGGTGGGGAAACAACATTGGAGTGGTAAGGTCAAAAACAGGGGGGGGGGGAACAACATTGGAGTGGTAAGGTCAAAAACGGGGTATGGAACGCCGTCACTGCCTTATAGCAGAACACTGCGATTGCATTGCGTCAACCTTCCATTACATTATGTCATCTCTTTGTGACATTTATTAACACTACTATTGCATTATCTCAACTTTCTATAACATTAGGTCAACTCTTTATGACATTTACACACACTACTATTACATTGCGACAACTTTCTTTTACATTATGTTAACTTTCTTATGACATTTACTAACACTTCAATTATATTGCATCAATCTTTCATTGCATTATATCAGCTCTTTGTGACATTATGTCAAAAGATTTTTACGTGGTGTTAAGATACATTTATATAATTTCAACTCAGTATTACATTATGTGCATTCTCTACTATTTGGTCTAAGTAGTTCATTACATGATGTGAATTTATCTTAATTTGATATCAAGTCGCTATGATACGATGTCAGAATTTCATTACATGATGTCAAAAAATTATCACATGAGGTCAATTCTTTTACTACCTTATGTCATCAATATGCAACATGACGACGTGAATCAATTTCATGATGTGAATTTGCCCTTACTTTTTAACAAATCGTTATTACGTTATGTCATTGTATCTTTACAATGTGTCAAAAATGCTCAGCCTCTTGTCAGAATACGTGTATCTTAGGCTTTTTCATATTGATCAGGTGTGGAAAGCTCATGTTATACTGTGCGCACTCTTCTACATTATGTCGATTCACTATTACGTTATGCGAACACGGGTATCCCCGGCCTTTATATGAGCATAACGTATTTTCCGCTTTCCGCATGCAGGCACTAAAAATGGCGGGAAAGAAAACAGTCATAGAAGAAATTCTCGGCGATTTGGGAATGGCATATTAAATGAAAACATAAAGCGACAAATGATTGACAATCTTGAAACGTGCAGCGCAAAGCCTTCAAACTGCGACTGTGAATTACTTTCAATGGCGTTTACTTTAATCTGATAATCAAATAAATCAAATATTATGAGTCGAGCAGCATTTTTTTTTTATTTTCATATTGAATTTTTTTTTTATAGAAGTCTTAAACTTCTTATCTTATTAAGAACATTGTCATATGTTTTTATCAGTCTCTACCTCTCCTTTTTATTTTAAAAAGTGTTAACACACCGTATAACAAACGTGCAACGGTGGGTTGGGGGTTGGGGGCAGGAATCCCGTCATTCCATCTTTAGTGACCAAAATATACATAAGATTAATAAATTTATTGGTTTTACTTTGTAGGACATTGCATAAGATTAGCTGAATTAAGTTGAAAACTTTTTTTCTATAAAACTATAAAGCCTAAGAGCTTCTCTCTCTCCCCCCCCTTTGGTCTCCAACCATATACCGTCCCCCTTCCTTGTTCAAGATTCCCATATCCGTCACTGATATGTGCCCATGCATGCTTGCTAAGGCATATTCAACTGATTTAGACTGATATATAGATTTTTGTAATAGAATTCTGGCACTGGAATGGTTGAAAAAATTACTAATTCAATTGACGTAGCATCTTCTTTGAAGGGGAGGTCAGCCAGAAAAAAAAAATTCTACTCGAAACAAAAAACAGTCCTAATTTTTTTTCTTCAAGTATACTACATTACCTGTAGTGGACTATACTTCAAGAAAAAGTGGGGATGGGGCTGTGCTTTCCAAGAACATTACATTTTCTATAGTAAAGTTATATATGGAAAAGAGGGGGGGTGATATTATGTGCCTGAAATTCGTCCTAATCAATGAGGAGCCCCCCCCCCCCCCCCCCCCCTTTCTCTTACCAGTCATTAAAACACGGTCGTCAACATTCATTATATACCAGATATACAGCTTTGAGATAATGAAAATGTATTTTTACATCATGTAATGAACTTTTGGAATAAACATGATGAAGAGTTAACACAATGTAAAGATGTTTATAAATCACATTAGAAAAGGTTGACATAACGTAATTATATATCCACATCACGGAATGGAGTTCTGACATAATGTAATAAAGTGTTGATATAATATAAAGATATGTTCACATTATGTTATACACTTTTTACACCACGTAATAAAGCACTGACATGAAGGTAAGATGTGTTCACCTAACATCATGATGCTCCCGACGTATAATAAAGATAAATCCATATCACGTAATAATGCTTTGATATAACAGAAGTATACACTCTCAAAAAGGAATGGATTTTTGACTTTATGTAATGATAAATTTAATTATAAAACAGAATTTGCTTGACGTAATGCAATTTTGACCTCGCATATTAAAGAAATGAAATGATGTAAAGAAACATTCATTTCACGTAATAAAGTTTTAACACAATGTAAACACATAATCACTTAACAAAATGGATATTTTACTTCAAGTTATGAAGTGCTGACATAATAAAAGAATGTATTTACTTCATGTAATGCAGCATTGAAATGATGTTAAGATATTTTCACATCATATCATAAAAAATGACATAACATAAAGATATGTTCACATCACGTAATGATAAATTGACATAATAAATGCAAAGTTGTATGCTATAAGGCAGTGATGGCATTCCATAGGGGGGTGGCAACATTGGAGTGGTAAGGTCAAAAACAGGGGGGAACAACATTGGAGTGGTAAGGTCAAAAGCAGGGGGGGGGAAAACAACATTGAAATGGTAAGGTCAAAAACAGGGGGGGGGGCAACATTGGAGTGGCAAGGTCAAAAACAGGGGGGGGGCAACATTGGAGTGGTAAGGTCAAAAACAGGGAGGGTGTAACAACATTGGAGTGGTAAGGTCAAAAACAGGGGAACAACATTGGAGTGGTAAGGTCAAAAACAGGGGGGGGGGACAACATTGGAGTGGTAAGGTCAAAAACAAGGAGGAGTGAGAAAACATTTGGGGAGTGAGGGTTAAAAACAAGGGAAAAAACAGGTACTGGTAAGGTCAAAAATAGGGAGGTTGGGACAGCATTGGAGTGGTAAGGTCAAAAACAGGGAGGGGTTAGACAACATTGGAGAGGGGAGTGGAGGGTCAAAAGAGGGAGGAGTGAGAAAACATTTTGGGGGTGAGGTCAAAAACAAGGAAAAACAGGTAGTGGTAAGGTAAAAAATAGGGAGGTTGGGACAACAGTAGGAGTGGTGGGTGGGGGTTAAGGTCATGAGGAGGGGGGAGGACCTGCCATTCATATGTAAATCTCAAACTCTTTACTTTATTATATACCTAATGTGTATCACTCAATCTTACTGTTGATTTTACGCTATCATGTGACATCGTGATCCGACTTTCCGGATCACCACACTGTAGTTTTCTGAATCCATATCACCACTCTTTGAAACTGATGATGTAGTACACAGAAACATGACGTTATTTTTCTTGTGCGTTAGAAAGTCCCTTGTTATTATGCTTTGTTTTATGGATAAATATTACCCAATTGATCTTTAAGTTTTTATTTTGCTATATTTGGCTTGTTATAAAGGGGTATATAATAAATTTATCATTATATTAGTAACTTGATCCATAGAGCCGTATCACGTCTCGTTCACAGACGCAGATCATCAGATCAAACTCGGCGCTTTGTGTCTCGTTAGATCTAATGATCCGCACCTGTCTACTCGACGTGATACGGCACTTCGGATCAAGTTACTGTTATAATAATGAATGAGATTATGTGTTCCATTTAAAGCTTTATTTTTATTGTAGAATAATGTCCTACACTACCTGTCCAATGGAATGGCCACGCTGTGTTTTAGTCACCTTAAAGAAATGTTCTTTGTACCAGTCATAATTATCCTTAAGGTAATAGGTTCACTAAAAACTTCAAGAATAGTTTCTAGTAGGTCAAATTTGATAGCTTTGAGTAAAAAAAATGTTTCATAAAAGTAAACATTGAAGATATTAGCAGATCTAGATCTGAAGACAAATCAATATCAATAAGTATACTTGTAAACACATTATGCGCACTTTATTCAGTCATGGGAATGGTTGGAGTTATGTTGATGGATATTTTTAACGATAATATTGCAGTCTTTGACAGTACATTTAAGTTGCCTAGAAACAGAAATGCTATAATTCTATAAATTTGTAGGGTCTCACACAATGTGACAGATAAATTTATTTACGACCAACTGACCAGGGATAAAGAACAAGACTCATTTTACAAAGGGTAAGAGGAGAAAGTGTATTTCTTGTTACACTGGGAAAATAAATATATAAAGTATGCAACTAGGTTAAGGACTCCCATTAATTACATTGGCCTATGCAGAGGTTCAGAAAGACAATTGTGATGTCACTTTAAGACTATACAAATCTATTTTGGCAAATAAATACTAATGTTCTTTTTCATACACAGTTGTGTGATAGCCATGTTGCGACATGCTCTATCAGAAAATCTGACCACACAGAAAACAGTACTGAAATACATAGGGGAGTTATTCAGAGTCAAACTCAGTCTGCCTGAGTGGTACTCAGATGAGGAAGTAGGGAGTACATGCTGAAGTGAGTTCTTAGTGCTAATGTAATTTCATTATTATAAGTAAATACTGTAGATTCCTAAATATACGCGTGGAATTAATTATTGCGTAATTTCGCAAGAAGCACCAAACACAAAATTTAATTATTCGCCTTTATTTTTATGGTGCTGAAATGTATGTTAAAACTTCAGAAACCGTCCATTCGTGAAAATTCTTATTCTTGCGACTTGCTGTTGAAGAGCCCATTCGCGATAAAAAGTACTCGCGAAATATGAGGAATCTACAGTAGCCTGACAAAAAATTTTGATACTGTATGTTAGTGTCTTTTAGTCTTAAGTTTTCTTGCTTTCATTACTTGATTTCTTTTGTAGACAAAGCGTATGTGTACATCTAGAAAACAATGTGGACAAGTTTAATCTTTTAATGTAAGTCTGCAAGCAGTGGAATACTTTGACTTAACAAGAATTCATGTGAATTTTACCAAATCAGTGTCTTCTTTATAGCATTTAGTTCTTTTCTTCCAAACTTTTTAGAGAACAACAAACACGTACAAATCATTTTTTTTTTAAAAAACCTCTTATGTGGCTCATGTTTTTGATAGATACATAACTATTAAGCTATTTCATTGAGTTCTTTTTGTCTGTTTTAAAAATAATTTAATAAGTGTTTTTAATTTGATACATTTTAAAATTCTCTTAAGATACAGATTATATAACCAGAAAGCTTTTTGGATTTTCACTAGTTAAGGGGTTATTAGTATTTTGACTAGTTCAGAAATTATTTGCACTCTATTTTTTGGACTTCCTTTTCTGTAGATATATGACCAGAAAACTGTTTGCCTTTGCTAAGGGGAGTGTGCAGCAGAGAGCGCTGACAATCCAATGTTCCAGGAGCTCTTACTGGGGGGTCAGTTGTATGGGATGATCCTTAAGGTAAGTAACGGTAGACATTTAACAGACTTCTTTGACTGCTCTTTCTAAATCAAATGTACGAAAAGTTTTGAAAATTATAGTTGGTAAGGATAAATATAAGGAAATCAAATTGACGTTGTTTTAACTTTGGTGATTGAAAAATTGAAAACCACTAAGTTTCATCACCAGAGCAGAAAGTAGAGTGGAATAGAATGTAATTGAGCAACCTTTCTGAGAACAGTACTGATATGAGAATAAACAGAAACAGAGAAATGCACATGTTGAAATTCAGGAGAATTGTTCAAAGTCCCTTTTTTAAACATGACTAGCCATACAGTAAACAGAGAAATGCCAAAAAAAAAATACAGTAACGAAAAATGACTTTTAAGTACATGTACATTTAAAAATATCACATAAATTGTAGAAACATTTTTACCAGCCAGGATATAAACATAAAAAAAATATATATATACTCTTGTACTTCTTATCAGATGCAAGAATTTATGTAATGTCATTAAAAAATGAAATACAAGTAGTTTCACCTTCCATGTGTATTACCATAGCAGAAATGTGATTTTATTTTGATTGTCTGTCCAATTTTAGAAATTTTAGAAGCACAATAACTGAATGATTTTCTCTTGGGAACCTCTCATTAGAGTTGTCAGTAGACACCCTGCTTTTTAGGGACATGATTTCATTTTGACAATGTTGATGACAACAAATTACACTCACTTTTCAGGAAAAGTTGCATGATTGGATGGTGTCAGTCAAAAATTCAATTGAAAGAAATGCCAAAAATTACAAAGAGCGGGAATATCTCTTAACTGAATGTAAGTATTGAGGAGTGTGGCAGAAATATCTCAAACCTGAATATGAATATTAAGATGTCTAACAGAAATATCTCATAACCGAATGTGAGTATTGAGTTGTCTGACAGAAATATCTCATGAAGGAATGTAAGTATTGAGTTGTCTGACAGAAATATCTTATATTAACTGAATGTGAATATATAGATATCTGATAGGATTTGAAAAATGATCAACAATGCAGGTTTGTTAGTTGAGAGGAAAAAGAAGACAAATATACCAAATTAATTGAATTCTGAACTTCTTATCATTTCAGTGACCATGAATGATGCTTTAAGACACACAGTAAATATAACCAAGGCAATGGAATATTTTATGGCAAGTGGCTCAATTATTTCCAAGAGTGGACTTGGTTTGATGCAAGTAAGTTCATTAAAAATTTAATTAACATAGGGGGGTGGGGGTTGGGGGATGGTGAGCAGTATATTTAGACTCTGTGATTTATTAGAGCAGAAATATGGCAAGTTAGAGACTACTGCTATTTTCTTGGTTTTTTTTCAGGCCACTGGTTTGACTGTGGTGGCAGACAAGCTGAACTTCTTCAGGTACATCTCACATTTCCGCTGTGTACACAGAGGGTCGTTCTTCAGTGAGATGAGAACAACAGCCGTTCCCTAAACTTCTCCCAGAGGCTTGGGGTAGGGAGCACAGTGCTTCAATATCTCAAATACCATGGATAATTAAACTGAATTTTTAAAAAATTTTACAACTGTTTCCTTTTTTATTTAAACTTTGACCATTGCAGGCTTTCCCTTTTTCCTGTACACACTCCAGATTAGTCCCTGTGGTCTGCTGAACCATCTCACAGCCCTAGCTGGGGTCAGTTTTTCTTTTCATTTACTTTCATAAAAAAATTTTTTCAATATGTTACTATCGGCCAACCAAAAAAAAATTTTTTAAAATCAAAATTTCTAGAGAGAAAGTCAATTTCATTTTGCAATATTTGTTTAAAATTTCTTAAACTTTGTTTTTGGGAGGCTGTTACCACACATTATAGTAATTCACATGTAGCTGACCTTTTTTCTCTCTGGGAACAACCCCATGTCATGCTCCAACAATGGGACAATGTCTCAGTGCTTTACAGTATTCCTAAAATGGGGGGATTCTGGGATACATTCCCGAAGATATTGCACAGAATGTGGAAAAAAAGGCTCAGGTTCATGAAGGTCAAAGGTCTAAAAAGGGTCAGTTTCACAATCAATCTTAAATAGCATTTGAAAAACAGAAGGGGTTTAAAGGAGTTGAAAAATTTTTATTGCTTTCATGTTGTTCAATTTTAAATGTAGGTGTTTTTGAAATAAATAATCTTTTTAAAATTTAAAAAAAAAAGGGAAATTTTTTTTCTGTAGATTGCTTTCCCGATCCTGATGCCAGGCCTTTAGTTTTTAAACCTTTTCCAGATCCCTCCAATGTCTGAGATTTGCCTGGTCCCCAAAACAAAGTTTGCCAGCCAGTTCCCAGGTTTTTACATCTTTACCAGCACTGCCCGAATGATTCGCCCTGTGTGGAACCTCGCAACAGACAATAAAGAATGGATAGGGACATTTGAACAGGTGTACATGGATATCTGTATTACCCCAGAAGAGGCCAAAAAGGGGTAAGTTTTAAAAAATGTCATGTTAAAATAAATGATGAAATTCAAAAAAGAAATAGGACTTTAATTGTCCTTCAGATATCTGCACACGTCAATTTCATTTCACACATTTGTAGGTAACAACCCACAGGGAGCTGAGTAAGTGGCCATGCTGTCTACCGTAGCACAGTTTACTCCATTCTCAGACTTTAACCAGAGCCCTAGAAACATGTATCAATGTCAGGTAAAAAATAGCATTATCTGGGTAACCCCATTTTCAGACTTCAACCAGATTTTTATGTTTGGGAAAAGGGATGGTATTCCAAAAAAAAACGTATCGGATATATCACGATTTTTTTCCCCCCAAAAATAAAAATAATACCAAAATTTTTACAAGCAATTTTTACAATGATTTTTAATGAATTGTCATTATTTTTCTTAAAAATATGTTAAAAAAAAAAATTTAACTTTTTTGAAATTTTAATGTCCATAAAATTAATCATGTTTTGGGTGGTAAGATGCCTTCTTTTACCTTTTTCAACATTTTTTAGACTTTCTATAATTGTAATTTGAAAGATTGAACAAATAAATGAAAAATTTCTGGACTTTTAATATGTACCTAAAAACCGGGATTTAGGTCTCCTTTTCACGAAAGATCACGCAACAAAAAATTGGTTGGTATACCAATGAAATCCACATCCCTTGCTGGAATATGTGTATCAGATTGGGAAAATAACAAAAATGTTCTCTTCTAGATGGGTAAAAACAAATAAATTACCCACATTTACTCATACAAATTAAAACCATTGTACAATAATCAGCAGGGCATTTATTTCAAAACTTTTCTCCTTTTAAGATGGGTAAGCAGACTTTTGGGCACCCCCCTTCATGCGCTGGACCATCGCTCGGGCAATAAGCTGTACAGACTTCAGACCCCTCAGTCTCCCGGGGGCGGCCAGTCATGT
>NW_026932362.1:0-5122 GCF_032062105.1 Saccostrea cuccullata | reverse complement strand
TATTCTGTATTCATACTTTGCAAATAAATTCTTTAAAAAAAATACAAAATTCATATTAATGCAATACTTCAAAGTGCAAACATTCTTATCCTAAATATTGAGGAATATATTCTGATTATAAGCTCTAAGAGGATTTGAAGGACTTAAGATGTTTTTGGAGAGGATGAACATTTATACCCCCCCCCCCGTTAAAGCATCCAACTTTATAACAATTTATAATTGCATAATTTAAGAAAGGTCCCAAAATACCACAAATATCATGTAGCTAAACGTCAACTGTATATACTCCAGTGAGTTGGATATAAAAGACACTACAGATACTGACATGTCTGTTCCATATTTGAATAATTTACTTGAAAAGGACACAGATGGTAACTTATTTAGAAATGGTAACAAAATTTGTGATAAACGTGATGATTTCAATTTTTTCATCGTCAGCTTCCCTTATTAATGTAGCAATATGCTTTCAACACCCCTTTATGGGGTTTACGTCTCTTAGCTTATTCAATATACATGTACATGTACAAGAGCGTGCTCTACATACGTACAATTTATTATGCGATGCAAGCTAATGACTGACAATTTGTTGAAACAAGAATATCAAGAACTTCGATTAAAATCATTATTTCGTAAGTTCTTTGTAGTTACAATGACCTTGTCAGCAAATATTTCTTTAAGTCAAATGCTGACTGACGTTTTTCATCCTTGTAAGGCAATTTTTACACCGAACTGACTACGGGGATTTTTTTTCTCCACTGAGTTTGACAATGAGCCGGCAGGGGAAGCTCACTCCTCTATGGCACCTGTTCTCACCTCTTACTTTAGTGGTCCGCGTTGGCTTGGCTTTTGAATTTGTATTGTGTTTTATGGACTTATGAAATGTCTAACAGTTCGTTAGTGTCATATTTCACATTCTCAAAAGAATAAAATAATCTTCGAACTCATCAGACCCGAATACTACTAAACATGTCAAAATTGTTCTTTAGAACCAGTTTCGGAAACGAAATCCTACTCATTTAAGTATCATTGCATTTAAAGTTGCTTGAATAAAGGAATGGGAATAAAACCCTTTACAAACCCCCTGAAAACGCATTCGAGGATTTTCCAGGCAATTCATACTCTGATTCGGGCGTTAGGAGGTCACACGAATTGTTCAGACATGTTAAATTATAAGTCTTTTTTGATATTCAAAAATAAAGAAATTTCTGACCATGGAAAATTTCTCCGTTTAAAGGGGTGTACCTAATTGGAGGTCTCAAATTTCTTCCAATTTAAAGTGAATACTGAAGAATAGTTTTATCATAAAAGTATTCTTAATACAATGGTAAAACTATGTAAATTATTTAAACATAATATACATTGCTGATATAATAATACTTCTTGAAGCTTTTTATAACCCTTAACTTTTTTGTTGATTATCTGAGTGTTTCTTTACATAGATAATACAATGAATGTAGTTAATTAATTGGTTCCATTTTGATATGGAGATATATACTTTACAAAAGTGAAGGATTTTAATTTAGGGATTATAACTTGATTTACCAGTAACTACAATAGATATACGCATCACATGTTCATAAACTCAAACTCCCATTGAAATTACAACTACGTGTGTCAAAAGTTTTTGACCCTACAACAAAATGTACCAACAAAACAAATTACATGCCATCCTTTTACCTCTTACTTTAGAGGTCCGTGTTTGCTCGGCTTTTGAATTTGTATTTTGTTCTATGGACATATGAGATTCTAAAAGTTTGTTAGTGTCATTTTTTCATTATATATTATATCAATACCTTCTTTTCAAGAAACACCAGTCACAATTCAACCAGATTTGTTACAAAGCATCCTTATGTCTAGTAGAATATAAATTGTAAAACTCGAGGGTCCATTCTTTTTCAAAGGGGATATTATTGCAAAACGAAAAAAGAGAGAATCAAACATCTTCTTCAAAATAAATATTATTTTTCTGGGTGGAAAATTTGAACTTTAAAAATATGGAGCGTCGAAAAATGTAACAGACCCCTCTAGACTCAAACGCGGTAGCTATGTGTCGGCAGTCCGGTGACTTACCGACTGAGCTACAAAGTAATACAAAAATAAAGCGATCAATATATTTAGATATGATATTACAATGATTTCACCAGGATTTGACGTACTACCGAAAAAGGTACAGGCCATGGGGCGTCGAGGATCCTTTATAAGAATTACTGTCATAGAAATGTTTGCGTGCGTTTAATATTCGCTCCTTTACATGTTCTAAAAAATACCCTTTTCTAAGGAAGCTACACATTGTTCTTTAAATATGACAAAAATAATTTTTAGAATACGTCTTGGTTTTTTCTAAATCCCAAAATCCACAAGCATGTATTTTGGTGCATTGCATGGCCTTATATTTGCGTACTGGTTCTTACATGTAGCATGGACATATTCGTTGCTTTATTTTATGGGTTTTACATAAAAGAAGTCCTTCGAACTAAAGAACATATGGCTTACATGAGAACTAAGTTTACAAATGCTGATATGATGGTAAAAGTGAAAAAATTACATTCATTTCAATCAAAACTCTCTGGGTATATTGTTTATGTTATTTTTTTTGTACTTAATGCATAATAAATGTTTGTAATTTTAGTCGTCAGTCATAAATTCCTTTGTGAATCACAGTCTACGATGCCCTTGTCTTTTGCGCACTCTTTACATGGAGTAATTGTATTCATTTGGTATCATGTCATCATACATGAAACAAATGCACATATTTATACATGATCATTATAAAAAAAAATATAAAGAGTTTATAAATATAATCTAGGTGACTAGATATATACCATGATAACCCATTAAAGCTCGAGAGCTTATTTCCAACGGGGTCCTTTTTAAATAACTTAATGAATAAATAATAAAACAAAGCAATGAGTACCTCGTTCATACGACTTAGTATTTCGTACCTACGACTTAGTATTTCATTGAACGACTTTACATATCATTAAAACGACTTAGTATCTCGTTCGTATGACATAGTATCTCGTACGTACGACATAGTTTCTCGTACGTACGACATAGTATCTCGTACGTACGACTTAGTATCTCGTTAGAACGACTTACGATATTTTTTTTCAAGGGTAGCAATACGCTTCGTACTGTTTCCCCTTTAAAGCATTAAACTGGTTTTAGGTTTCGAATAAGGCTCACTCCTCCATGGCACCTGATCCCACCTCTGATTTTCGGAGGTCCGTGTTTGCTCTGCTCTGATTATGTATATTGTTTAATGGACTTTGAGATTGAATACTGTTCGTTATCTCCATATCCTTCTTATAATGCATAATGTCCATGACTAAACTTTTTATTTGGTGTCCTTAAAGATGTTTATCATGCAAAGTGTTTTATTCAGCTACAACTTTAGTGTTTGTCATTTTCATCATTCTCATGTATTAATTGCTATCAACAAAAATATAAGCGACAATGAATCTGAGATTTGATTATTTAAATTGCTGTTTTGAGGATCCAATAGAACTACAACATTATAGAGAAAGACTTAATTTAGGATTTGGTGAGGAAATCAATACTTGTGACACATACCAGTAGAGTGAAATATCATAACATACCAACCATGGTTAAAATATTGTTTTGATTAGAGATTATTTCATCAATCATAAGCTTATAATCTGTCTGCTATGCTCAGGTTTGCTTTATCTAAGCTTAAGAGCGTTATCCAAAAAGTCCGTGGACAATAACGTTTTTGTCAAAATAAATGGTTCTATATGCATCTATTGTATATCAAAATATTTCTTATGAAAAACCAAGTCAGAGTGGTTTATCTTGGACAGACGCAATAAATCAAAAACATTTTTTTTTTTTAGATGGGTTTTTATTTATTTGGCGCTTTTGGGCACGGCTGAATAATATAACAACATATTTTTTCGGGCCTCCAAAGCAACGGGTAGGCCCAGATGACCATTTGCTTTGAAAAAATTGAGAAAAAAAAAAAACAAAAACCAGCAGTATCTATTCAACATGGTACAATTGGGGGATTAGGGTAGGGAGGGATTTTTTAAATCTACACTAAGCCATTGTTTTCTCAAATTTGATTAACACCAACCTTGCAACTAGCGTGTAACCGGCAAAGAGAGAGTTTGCAGCACGAGCGCCTTTCTTTATATAATTGAAAGTTAGATAACTCGTGCCGAAACAAGGAGAAACTGCGCTAAAAAATTTGGGCTGCCAAGATAAAAGCATCTTACTCGCATATGGGCGAGATAGATGCTATATTAATTTTTATTGATGGACAGTAACATTTTTGAAAAAAAAATCGGGGCTTTTAAAGATCGCAAATTGTGCGTACGGACCAGTCTGACGTTAAGCTAATTTCATTATAACGTCGAACATTTGGATTTTGACTTTAATAACACATGTACATGGACACACACTCCATTTCTTTTTTACAGCACTAAGCACTTCCAAGTGACAGCAATAATCTTTAAGTAAAGATTATTATTTATTTAATTTTTTAAAATGCAAAACAATGCACAAAAATTTATAAGCGTCATCTAAATAAACAGTTTCTATACACAAACTGCACATCCCAGTCCGACACTGCGCTAGATTTATAACAACGTAATTAATAGAAATCTCCATTTTCAGTAAATTACATGTGTTTTTAAATTCTTGTAGTGTCTCCGAATTTGTACACATCGTTGAAAAATCGGATATACCAATCTGAAATTGATACACTAAGTACAATTCAATAATTTTGAGTTGTTTTAACAAATATTTTGTCTCTTACGTCGTTTCAACCGCAAAAAAACTTATTTTTTTGACCGGACGCTGCCCCGTGCGGACGGCCGACGTCGCTTTTTTGTCGAGATTTGATACATACTAGTTACGGTTTTTGTTTAGTATTTGTACTGTCTATATAGTAAGCGAAACTTAAGGTATCATAAAATAATTTTTGCCTCTTTATTTGTGTTACATAAAATTTTTATTAATTTTTGACTTGTCTTATATAGAAAATAATCGATGTAATCCGAACACTTTATATCAGAGTTTATGTCATTTTAACCTTGGTCCGTGCGCACTATCCGCGACCTTTAAAGACCCCGATTTTTACAAAAATAATACGTTCCGTAAA
>NW_026932361.1:0-50821 GCF_032062105.1 Saccostrea cuccullata | reverse complement strand
TGCGTCATACCGCGAAATTTTCGGGAATAATCGGTTATTATTCGCGTTATTATGCAAAATTCTTTTGATAAAAGTATACCCGCGGCAGTCATGTACTCATATGTATGAATATTTGTCATCCAATTTTCACTTTAGGTGACCCATGTGTTGTGATACAATTATACAAGTTTATCCCATTTGTGTCTATTTTCTGAGACCTTAATTATTATACCCCCGCTTGAAAAGCGGGAGGGTATATAGAAATCGGTATTTCCGTCCGTCCGTCCGTCCGTCTGTACGTCCGTCCGTCTGTTACGCTTTGGGGTACCCTTCTCTTATCCGCAACTCCTCTCATACCACTGAATGAAATTTGATGAAACTTTCACAGGATCTTTATTACATATTGCCATTGTGCACCTCCTATTTTACTTTTTGATCCGACGCATATTTTGGGTTTCCCGGCCACAGGAAAACATGGACTTTTTCACCAGTTAAAACCATATGGGAGGCGGGGGGTATCATTTAGTGAGCTCATCGCTCACAGTACCTCTAGTTTCATTTTAGATATTTTTGTTTTTTTTTAAATTGAAGTCGGAAAGAGGAATTGTTTCCGAGAAATTCATGGTTGTAAAGTTTTCTTTTTGGAAAAAAACTCGCATATATATATACTCTAAAAAGTATTGAAGACAAAATGTGACGGCAGAAAGATTTAGAAAGAGGAACTTCAGACATATTCAATGGTCGAGAAAAATTAAACAGCTTGTTGTTTTCCAAGATCAAAATAATATCTCCTCTCTTTCTACATTGAAATGAATATATTTAGATAATTAAGTCAGGAGACTTATGCAATTTTTTTGGTTTTACTGCATGAGAAAGTTTCGCGTTATATAACACGAAAATAACGCGTTTCTTCGCCAGAGATTCTCGTATATTTGCGCAATTTTCGCGTTAATTCGCAAAATATTCGTGTTCATGAAAAATATTTTATTGTAACCTTTGCATAAATGAGTTTAGTGGGCTTTCATATTCGTGTATTTACGAGGTAAAGATAAAAATGATGAAGGAAAATCTAACAGGGTCCGTGTAACACTTAACAATTCAAATTTCTAAAACGATATAGAGTTTTAGAATGTTGATACATGTATAAAACGGTCCGTGTAACACTTAACAATTCAAATTTCTAAATGTTAATATATTAGTTCAAATTTCTAACTTTCAAAAACTCAAACTGATTTGGTATATCGAAATTCAATAAGTTAGTTCAAAAAGTGTAAATTTTCAAATTGTCAAACAGGTTTTAGAATTTTCAGTTTTTAGATTTTTACCTTAAATGTTCAAAATTCAAATTTCCAAAAACAATATTTGTATTTCAAACTTTTGAGTTTTTAATGTACAGTTGTTCAGAAAATTTACACTTAACAATCTGTAGTTCAGTAACATTTTTTGTCTTTTGATGACTGAAAATTATCTTCAAACTTCTAAATTTGAACTTTGAAACGTTTAACATTTTTAGAAATTTGGAATTTTGATTCAAATGTTCTGATTTCAAATTACAAAAACACTGATTTTTTCAAATTTTACTTTAAATATCCAAAATATCAAATTTCCAAACCCGATTTGAATTTTGAATATTGGTTCAATATTCTAACTATCTAAAAGCTCTTTTGCTTAACCAAAAGAGTTTTTGAAATAGTTTGAAAATTCAAACCAGGTTTGAAATTTGATATTTTGCATATTTGAAGTAAATCTCTAAAAACTCCAAGTGTTTCGGTTATATGAAATTTGAATGTTTAAATCAAAATTCTAAATTTCAAAAAATCAAAAACGTTTTGAAAGTTGAAATTTAAAAGTTTGAAGTAAATTTTGAAATATCAAAAGTCGTCAAACTGTACTAAACTTATGATTGTTAAAGCTGACATGAACTCTTAAAAAGGCATCAGTTTTCATCTTTGTACGACTTACTACATTCCTGAACGCCCTTGTCCGACATATTTGTTCGATTCCGCCATATTTAATCGAAGATTTTTGGCCACCTGTACCTGCTATATATAGCCCTGTAGAACTGTTTCACTCGAGTGATTTTCTAGTTTGGCTGTCGACATGTACACATCTCCGATAGCATAGTTTTTAGAAGTCCACAAACTGACCAATACATGTTTGAAAAGTAAAAATTCAACAAAAAATAGAGCTATACCCAGAATTAAATTATTTTTGAATGCATTTGCTGCAATATAAAAAGTACACTAACATGGAATACATTTATGTACAGCAAAAATCCATGCAGGTGGAGAAAACGCGTCAAACGCAGTGATAAAACATTTACCTGAATACTGCTATCGTTACAGGGGTGTGCACATGTCGAAAGAATTATCCTATTTTACTTTTATTGAAAAATGCATCTCAGAAGTCATGTAATCCATTGCTAACTCAATAGTAAAAGATGCTTGGACACACGTGGCCCATGCCGATCATTTTATTTGGTCAGGGAAAATATCAAAGGTTGAAAGCTCAGTGGGGTTGAAATTTTTTTTTCGAACATAAACATTACTCTTGTTTGTAAATGTAGTAAATAAAATTTATGATTACATGGTTTAACTTCAATAAATTTATAATAAAGCATGTATTTTTCCGAAACATTCACCTTTTGAAGATATTTTCCTGTGATAGGCGGGGGGGGGGTAATAAAACATGCATATTAATACTCTCATAAAAATAATTTAAGAAAAACGTCTGAAACAGATTAATTATTATCAAATAAATACTATGTATAGGCTTTATTAGAACTAATATAATTTGATACAAAGTTATCTATAATTTTATGCACAATGGAAGAAAAAAAGTGAGCAAGTTCACATACCCCACGCTTCCCCAAAAGTCAAAGTGCTGAAATTCCCAGAAAAAATAAAGGAATCGCAATTTCCATGTATTATGCTCATCTATACACATTGTGTCCTAAATACGTGCAAAGTTTGACGAAATTGTGTGCAGCGGTTTATGAGGAATTGCGCTAACAAACTGTTCATCTCTATTTTCAAGATATGGCCAAAATTTAAATGTGAAAGTGCGGAAATTCCCGAAAAAATAAAGAATTCGGAATTTTCTGGTGATGTGCAAATCTACACACACATTGTCTCCTATAAATATCTGCAAAATTGGACAAAACTCTGTGCAGAGGTGTATGAGAAGTTGCGCTGACCAAAAAAAAAAGAAAAAAAAGACTGATTGACGGGTCAAAAACATTATACCTCATGCACGCAACTTATTGCGAGGAGTATAATAAACGAGTTTGATTCTTTGGTACAATGATATTGAAAATAAAATTTACTGTGAAGTAAATTTCTAGACATTAATAATTAATGATTATTAGAAAAAGCATATAGGTAGAGAGAGCAAACTCCCCATGAGAATTCCACATTCTACCTACAATTAGCTTTTTAAAAAATTCTCTTGTCTGTTGTCCAGGTCCAGGTTCGACACGTACGTTTGAGAAGGTAATTGAGAAAGAACCCAATGTTCCCATTCCTGTGATGTATATTTCACGTTTATTATATCCCCCGCTTGAAAAGTGGGAGGGTATATAGTAATCGTTATGTTCGTTCGTTTGTCCGTGCGTCTGTCTCTTACGCTTTGGGGGTACCAATCTCTTATCCGCAAATCATCTTGTACCACTTAGTAAAATTTAATGAAACTTTCACAGAATCTAAGGTTTATTACATATTACTATTGTGCAACTCCTATTTTACTTTTCAGGGGTGTAGCAACAGGGGGGGGGGGTGGGGTTGGGGGGGGACTGCCCCCCACTTTTTTTCTGCGATCTAACTTATACTATAGGAAATGTTAATTGAAGGTTGTTTTTTTTGTTTTTGTTTTTTTTTTTGTTTTTTGCTTGTCAACTTTTTCAGGTAATTAAAAAGAATTCTCTGACTGGCCACCACTTTTAAATACGATGCTACGTGCCTGCTTTTTGATTCGACACATATTTTGGGTTTAGCGACAACAGCAAAATATGGACTGCCATTACATGTATAACCACATGGGAGGCGGGGTATCCTTTAGTGAGCTCATTGCTCACAATACCTCTAGTTTCTCTTTCAATTTGGGCGTTTGGGTTAATTTCTTGTCCAAATTAAAATTATTATTCAATTTACGAAGTTTCGACATCCCGTCTGAGAAAAATCCTTGATCAGTTCTAAGGCTTAATAAATGGTACATCGTACGTAGGATCTTATCTTACCTATTATTGCCCTAACGGATGGGAGAGGGAGAAAAGAGAGAGTTCAATATACAAAAGAGTTAATAAAAATTATCCGTATTCAACCAGTGTCAAGTATCCCTACTCTAGCTCTTAAAATTATCTCTCAAATACTCCTAAAGAAATTATTCTTATACAAAAAAAATAGCTAGACTATCAGGCAGGGATACTGAAATCTCGAAAGTCTCTCTGTAACATCATAAAACAGTTACATTCCTCAAAATGCACTTACTTTGCGGTCGAAGTGACACATTTTAAAAAAAAATCTCAAAATTGAATTCGGCAGAAATGTCTGTCTTCCAAGAATATTTAAATAACGGTCATGTCAATTATTTTTGCATGCCCCCCCCCCCGCCTAAAAAAAAAAAACAAATGCTTAAATGTGAATCTGAACAGGGGATGGCCTTTCTCCGTGTTTGTGTGTGTGTTAATGAACGTATAGATGTACACATAAAAATTTGTATTCTGGTGAATTGCTTTTAAGATTTGAAGTAAATAATTACCGTACCTCAAATTACTTGGTTTAGATTTGAGATTAGTACTAAAATAATCAGTTATAATTGACAAATGAATTTTGCGACGCAAACCAACTGCAGACTATATACATGACTTTGTATAGAATGTATATTAAAAGTACATGTAGATAGACAATTCACAATTATAGCTTATGAACAGCAGTTATAATACTTTAACCCCCCCCCCCTTTTCAGCAGCGCAAATCCCAAATAAGTTCTCTTTCCACTTGTGATATTTTCCCTGATCAAAATGTGATCAGCACGGACTAAGTGTATCGACGTGCTAGTCTGTACGGAGTAATGACAGTGTGTTTACTATTGAGCTTTTATGGAGTTTATTTCTTTTTTGTGATGCATATTTCAATAAATGGGATTCAGGGTGTATATCACTTGACTTGTGCACATCTTTGAACCGATGCAGTAACCTTATTTCCAGGTATGGGTACGTTTACAGCGTTCGAGGCGTTTTCTCGATATGCACCAATTGCATCTTTAGGACCTGCAAATCAAAGACGTAGGTTGTTTTGTTCCATTCAAATGATATAATTTCAAAATGTGTTTGCAAATTTTACTGCTTTTTATTTCAAGCTTATTCTGCATAAATTGGCGCACTGTAAAATACGTACTCATGCATCTAAATTTCTCTTCCAAACTTGCATTTTTTCCTTCTGATTCAAATCAACAATTATTCAGAAATATGATTATTATGTTGTTTGTTGTGGTTTTGAAATGTCTTGATCACCTCATGTGTTCTCATATGCTTTACCATCGGAGATGTGCACAAGTCGATACCCAAGCCACAAAATCATTCAAGTGTAACGACCGCATTGGGGTATATATCGTTACAATGAGACAATGTATCTGAAAGAAATATGGCGGAATACGGCTATAGTTGGTATGAAACAAGTCGTACATAGATGAAAATGTTGCGTTTTTAAGAATTCATGTCAGCTTTAAGCGTAAACTTATTAAATAAACGGTAGATTAAAGACTCAAAATTTAAAATACAAAATTTGTTTTTGGAAATTTGAATTTTGAATGTTTAAGGTAAAAATCTAAAAACCTAAAATTCTAAAACCTGTTTGGAAATTTGAAAATTTAGGTTTTGAACTAATATACTGTATTAACATTCTAAAACTCAGAATCATTTTAGAAATTTGAATTGTTAAGTGTTAAAAAAAATTACACGGACCACTTTGAATTGATCTTACGAATGAGAAGAGATAGGGCTTTCATATTGAAGATGTATATTACCTGTGACAACTCCTTTTTAAATTCACTATGTTGACCTCATGACCTTGACCTTGAAGTTTGACCTACTTTTCAAAAACTTTAACCTTTGTCATATCTTTTGAATGAGAAGAGATAGGGCTTTCATATTACACATGTGCATTATCTGTGGCAAGACCTTTTTAAATACACAAATGATTTGGGATGCTGCAACTTGACCTTAAAGTTTGATCTACTTTTCAAAAATATTAATTTTTCTTTATAACGTTTGATTGAGAAGAGATAGGAATTTCATAACTGACATATGCATTGTTACCCGTGACAAGATATTTCCGAGCAATACATAATTTCTGATCCCTTGACTCTGACCTTTCGATTGACCTAATTTAAAAAAAAAAACAATTTGGCGATAACTGCTAAATGACATAGAATAGGGCATTCATATTTGATACAATATTTCATTTTAAAAAATGACATTTTACCCAAAAAGACACCGGAAGCGGGGACCCCAATTCTTTGAATTTGCTTGTGTTATCATATTGTGTCAAATATGAATGTCCTATCATATGTCAGTCAGAAGTTATCACCAAAATTGATTTTTTTAAATGAGGTCAATTGAAAAGGTCATGGTCAATGGGTCAGAAATCATATCTTGTCACAGATAATGCACATGTCAAACAAATATGAAAATCTTATCTCTTCTCAATCAAATTATTTGAAAGAAAAGGAAAAATGGGCCACATTTCAAGATCGCGAGATTAAAAAAATCAAAATGTATTTACTTAGAAAGGATAATTTTATTATTAGGTAGGGGTATATTTTTTTTAAAAAGAAAAATAAGTAACGTCAGATGCCTGTGATGTTTAATGTGAAAGCCCTATCTCTTGTAATTCAAAAGTTATGGCCCCTGTTGGTGGTAGTATAGGTGGGTCAACTGGACTTTTGGGGCTGCAGCCCCTGGGGGGATAGGGGGTTCAAGGGAGTGCAGCCCCTGTGGGGGATAGGCAGGTCAACATATGTGGGGGATAGCATCAATCTTATTTGATATATCTATTGCATCATCTTTTTGATACCTGTTGCATCATCTTTTTAGATCTATTGCATCATCTTTTTGATACTTGTTGCATCATCTTTTTAATACTTATTGCATCATCTTTTTTGATACCTGTTGCATCATCTTATTATACCTGTTGCATCATCTTGCAAAAATAAGTTGGACTTATCTTTCTGTAAACTATCTAGTCAGCGAGCTTACCTATGCATTGTGACGTCATAAACTTGGCAGCGACGTCATGTTAGTCCTTCACAAGCCGCGATGGCTGCTTATTTTGACACAATAACACAGACTTTCACAGCGCTTGAGACTTCATGTAATAACAGTATGGTCCTATGGATTTCAGTACCAAAACTGATTTTCTACCGTTTTTCTTCCAAGAAAGTTCTGAACAGCTGAATCCTGGATCAGCCTAGATGTTATTTCACTGGATTATTTAATGAATATTACTCTACTGAGTTACCTGGTTACATGGTAAGTTTTAACAAACTTTTCTTTATACATTTTCTATGAAGGTCATCTTTGTATTTATTCATTATTACTGTGTTATATACCTTATGTTTAGAACATTCATACAAACACTGCCATTGTTTACCCTGAAATACACTAGCCCCTAGGACACTAAAAGATCCTCAAAATGTTGATAAATCTTTTTTGCATGAGTTATGATCATATTGTCTCACATTCCTTTTATTGGATCAGTATTCTAAATATTCTTATGAGGAGACTCCTAGCATATCTTATAAAATACTGATACATGCTTTTAAAACAACTAAAGTGATATTCTCAGATGTTATTTCTAATATTTCTATGAATCTTTAATCACAGTGACCAAAAGAAGGATATGGAGATAATCAATCAGATCATATTATGCCAATGAATCTTTTGTCTCAAATCTTTTTTAATGAAATATACAGAATCTTTTGCCTTTATATTTGTCACTCATATTTTTACATTCTGGTGCAACAGTGGCCCAATGAAAGTGGGAAAAACTCAGTCTGAGCATCTCTGTAAATCTATAAACATGTGTGCCCCCCTTTTTTTTAAACCTTCATGTATATACATGTATGTATTTTATTTAGTCAGTGATTTCAAACATCAACATGTAAAATATATATTGAGTACTTTAAAAGTGAATATGTATGATTTGTTCACCCTGAATATTCTGACATACTAATGGTGACATCAGTTAAAAGAGTAATTAGTTATGTAAAATTCAGTTTATATGAATGTAAATGGGGTATTTATTCTCAGTTCATGTAAGGTATAATTTGCATGTAACCCATCTATGATGGGTATATTTAAATCAGAAAAAATGTTTACTAAATTTTGGTAAAATACATATGGTATCTTTTACATTTCTGTCCTGTTTGTCTGTCAATTGTTGCTTTACTTCCTTTGTAAAATGAGGTTAATTTGTGTATCACTCAATATTGTATGCTTTTTTTCAGGATCAGCTAAGATGTTGTTTCACTGGATTATTTAATTGGGCATATAATTGGATAATTCTGGTAAGTTTGTCTTTGTTTTGTTTACATTTCCTATGAAGGTCATCTTTGCATTTAACCATGATTATATGGTTTAATTTAATTACTGTGTAATTCTTATGTGATCTAATATCTCTAACATTCATATAAGCACAGTCTTATTTTGTCTAAAATATACTAAGGAAACTTCATATTGTTAATAAGTCCTTTTGCATAAATTATGATATAATGTCATAATTCATTATGTCTGTTACCCATGGAATTCAGACTTACTAAATTGTGATCTATAAGGAATGTAATAAAAGAAAAAGTAAGAATCTACAAAAGGTTTATCCTTGTTTTGATTCTAAATATGTGGTATATATGGCATACATATATTTTCATTTTCACTTTTGTTTCTTGGTAATGAGCTTTTCAAAAAATGTAGGACTACATGTTGTATATGCTAATATCTTTTTGTATGCTGTACTGACAGGTATTAAACAAAATTGAATATGCTGTTAAGAGAAAGTCTGTTAATGTCTAAAAATTACACTGATAATCATTTTGTATTTGTGATATTAATACAGTAACTGTGCTTCTTTTGTTATCTAAAGATAACATGGTGAACTATTTTCATGAACTTTTTGTCACTGTATTTAAACATGCAATGTTTCATGCAGTTCCTTGTCATATTAACAAAATGATTATATTTTCTACAGTCCTCAACCTGGAAGATATGTTTTATTCCTAACCATCTATAATCCATTCTCTATGAAGTTCAGCCTGTCTGCCCAAATTCCTTTGGAAATACATAGTTAGTCAACCAACATAGAAACAATCAAACTTGAAGGTAAAGTTTCAATGAGATATCATTTTAATTTATTTAATTCTGTTTTATTTAAATGTTTATATTTTAAAATGGATAAAAAAAATGGATAAAAAACATCTGATAATGGAAATCAATATCATAAACATAGTAAGTTTTTTAGTGTCTAAATAATTAATCTGATAATCATTTTATTTATGATATTAATACAGCAGTTGTGCTTGTTTATTATCTATAGATAACATGATGAACTTTTCTCATCTGGAGTTAATGTTAAAAACAATTTTTTTGAGATTAAAAACAAATATTTTCATGATCTTTTTTGGCATTGTACATGTTGTATTTAAACATGCATTGTTTCATGCAGTACTCTGTCATATTAACAAAATGGTTTTATTTCTACAGTCATCAACATGGAAGATATGTTTTGTTCCTAACCATCTATAATCCATTCTCTATGAAGTTCAGCCTGTCTGCTCTTCCTTTGGAAATACACAGTTAGTCAATCAACATAGAAACACACAAACTTGAAGGTAAAGTTTCAATGAGATACAATTGTAATTTTTATTTATTTATTTATTTACATATGCATTTTTATATTTTCAAATTAATTGAATTGATAAGTAAATGATATGACCTTTTTTTGAAATAAAGAGGGCTTGGTTGTCATAGCCATTTTTAGACTACATTGATATCCTTTAGAAGAAGAAGAAAAGGCATAAAAATTCATGATCAAATTTTTAAAACTAAAATGTATGAAATTTTTCTTTGCCAAATGATAGTTAACAGCTGAAGATAGCATATTTATAGAATAAGTTAAATATGGCTAATTTATTAACCCCCAGCTTCCTTAATAGCATAATTGGTAAAGATTTCAAGTTTTCTCTCCAAATGCTTATGAATTCTGACTTTTTCATTTAATATTAACATTATATTTACAGGGAAAGAATACTATAATGTGGATCCTGGGGATCAACAGTGAAACATCTTAATGACCCTCTTGACTAGGTCTACAGGCTGTAACCTTTATTGCTGATGTAAGATGATCTGATTGCATGGCATTAAAATTTCCTGGTGTTTCTACTTTCCAGGATCTTCTTATGAGTGCATGGGGACTGCTGTGGACCTTAACCTGTTTATAAAAATATACCTTGGAGCATGACACTTTATTCATAAAAGGTACTTTCAATATCATTTCTATGAGTTTGTGTTCTTTCTTTTTAATAATCTAGTGTTATATCTCCTTTAACCTCATTAATATGTATGCTTCCAACATCTTAGATCTGTCTGTATAGTTTCTTCAGCTCTTTGAACACAAATACCCTGATTCAATCTTTTGAGGTAAACATCATAGAGGCATCATAGATGATTATCAGAGTGTATATATCACAATCTTGACCATAAGGTCAATTTAAATGGTCAAAGGCACAACAAATGAAAGTGAAAACTTTTCTTTTTTTTATCAGAATACATAATTTTGTAATAAATAAAGATAGTAAGTTTTTTAGTGTCTAAATAATTAATCTGATAATCATTTTATTTATGATATTAATACAGCAGTTGTGCTTGTTTATTATCTATAGATAACATGATGAACTTTTCTCATCTGGAGTTAATGTTAAAAACAATTTTTTTGAGATTAAAAACAAATATTTTCATGATCTTTTTTGGCATTGTACATGTTGTATTTAAACATGCATTGTTTCATGCAGTACTCTGTCATATTAACAAAATGGTTTTATTTCTACAGTCATCAACATGGAAGATATGTTTTGTTCCTAACCATCTATAATCCATTCTCTATGAAGTTCAGCCTGTCTGCTCTTCCTTTGGAAATACACAGTTAGTCAATCAACATAGAAACACACAAACTTGAAGGTAAAGTTTCAATGAGATACAATTGTAATTTTTATTTTTTTATTTATTTATTTATTTACATATGCATTTTTATATTTTCAAATTAATTGAATTGATAAGTAAATGATATGACCTTTTTTTGAAATAAAGAGGGCTTGGTGGTCATGGTCATGTTTAAACTCTATTGATATCCTTTAGAAGAAGAAGAAAAGGCATAAAAATTCATGATCAAATTTTTAAAACTAAAATGTATGAAATTTTTCTTTGCCAAATGATAGTTAACAGCTGAAGATAGCATATTTATAGAATAAGTTAAATATGGCTAATTTGTTAACCCCCAGCTTCCTTAATAGCATAATTGGTAAAGATAGGAAGTTTTGGCTTCAATTGCTGATGAATTCTAAATTTTCCATTTAATATTATCATTCTATCAAAGAGAAAGAATACTATAATGTGGCTCATTAGGATGACCAGTGAAAAATCTTAATGACCCTCTTGACTATGTCTAAAGATTGTAACCTTTATAGCTGATGTAAGATGATCTGATTGCATGGCATTAAAATTTCCTGGTGTTTCTACCATCCAGGATCTTCTTATGAGTGCATGGGGACTGCTGTGGACCTTAACCTGTTTATAAAAATATACCTTGGAGCATGACACTTTATTCATAAAAGGTACTTTCAATATCATTTCTATGAGTTTGTGTTCTTTCTTTTTAATAATCTAGTGTTATATCTCCTTTAACCTCATTAATATGTATGCTTCCAACATCTTAGATCTGTCTGTATAGTTTCTTCAGCTCTTTGAACACAAATACCCTGTTTCAATCTTTTGAGGTAAACATCATAGAGGCATCATAGATGATTATCAGAGTGTATATATCACAATCTTGACCATAAGGTCAATTTAAATGGTCAAAGGCACAACAAATGAAAGTGAAAACTTTTCTTTTTTTTATCAGAATACATAATTTTGTAATAAACAAACACTGGAAAGTTACTCTCATAATGAGCCTTAATGTCTTCCAAGAGTTCGGTTTGGACTTCCTCCATTAATCCTTGTATCTTGTAATCCTTGTATCTCCAATGGTTTTGTGGGCTAAAAATCATGTGTCTTTAACAATCTTTTTTTCTGACAACTGTTTTCTCTTATCATCTATAAACTTGACTTCTTCTCTAGTCAAAGGTCTTTCAGGGTAATCCAAGTAATTCTCACCCTCTTTTGGTAATAAATGGTTATATTCTTCATTGGCTTTTTCTGCAATCAAGGGTCTTTCTATGTAATCTCTGACAACATTAGGATCACCCTTTTCTGGACATAATTGGTTATATTCTTCTTGAGAAATGATGTCAATAGTGCCATCTTTTTTTATTTTAACTGGTATACCTCTGTCTACATCTTTCTCTGTAAGAATTCTCTTACCAAACTGAATTTTACTCATTCCTTTACTCTTTTCTTTTACTAAAGCTGTTACTACCCATAGTTTTGAAAAGTCAAAATCTGATGTTACACCTTGTTTTTATATCCCTTTTTGTCTATGTTTAAAATTCTATTAAGCTTATATTGCATATCAATTTTTCAACTAATAATTTTTTTTCCTTTCAAGGATTCTCAATGGGGAACTCAGTAAATTATGCACAGACTAACAGAATATACTCTCTTGGAACACTGATACAAGAATATAAAACCAGAGATGGATGGAGGACTCAAGAAGCACATGAATAAATATGATTCCAAACTAAGTCAATCATGATGATCATGAATTGTGGTTCACAGGATAAGAGAGAAAGGACCCAGGATTGTGCATTTTTCTAGATCCTCTCCCATTCATATCCTTCATATGCTGGCATACAAAACAATAGATAAATTGTAGTCATTTAACAGACTGAAGTTTAATCAAATCAAAGTATTGAAAATGTGTTTTTCTGATAGTATGAGATCTTCAAAAAAATAATTCTCACAGATTTCAAAGTATCTAAATATAACTTTTAATTTATGTAGTACAAATTGAATACAGTTGTTATGTATGACTTTTATACATTGAATCCTTAATTTTTCATCTTATATCTACAACACCCCTAGAAAATACACAGATATTCAGAAGCTAGCTTTGGTGTATTTATTACTTTCCTGGAACTGTAAATACATTTTATTTAGAATGTGTTTATCCTATTTTGAATTTAATACGTCTCAATAAGACCCACCATAAAGATGCAAGTGTCCCATAATCTGTGATGTAATAATATCTTGAATATTTTTATCAACCATTAGACTTCATGCTTACTACACAGAACAAGTTAGAGTAATACACTTAGTTTTATAGGACACTTTGTCAGGGTCAAAGCATGAGATTATTGAGATAACTACCTTTGACAATAATTTGTAACCTGCAAAATTCACATCATAAGTAAAGAAAGATTCGGAGATTTTCTATAGATTTTTGGATCATTTTTCTCCTGGGTCAAAATAAGTTGTTGTAACTTTAACATTTTGTGATAACCTAAGAGACTTTATATCAGCTTTACTGGGTGGCATAGCATATATATTCTTTGGAAAGAATTGAAATGTAAATCATATGCACTATGTTCAAGGATGTTTAAAGACTATTACTATGTAATACCCTAGAATTCTGTAAAACTTTTATTTCACTGCGGAGATAAAGACTGGTTGGAATAATTTATGTTTTGAAATAAGGTTTAGGGAAAAAAGTCAAGAATGTGGATATGACTTTTATTCAAATGGTGCAGTACAGCAACTCTGGTGATTTACATATCTTCAGTCATAAATACATGTAGATAGGTATTGGGAAGACTCCTCTAGATTTTGAAATTTTTAATTCAAAAGTATAGAATTTTTTTTTTAAGTTTGAAAGATTAAATGGCAGCATATCATTTGGTTGTGAATTAAAAAATAAATCCAAACATATACATCCTTGGATGATAACTGTAGTATTTTATCAATTCCTGGACTTCTGTCTTGATATCATCCTTTAATGTCCTTAAAATTTTAATGACTGTCTTTTAGTTTTAATTGAATTAGGTTTCTTTTCTACATGTGAAAATGACATCATCCAAAGAAGTTCTTCATCTGCATGTTATATGAAGATGACAATTTTCATCACACTGAAAGAGATTGTTTTGTTAAACATAATGCATTGATACACAAATATACTTTTAGATTTTTAATAGCTAGGGTTCATAATTTTTAATATGGAATGAAAGAGATTGTTTTGTTAAACATAATGCATTGATACACAAATATACTTTTAGATTTTTAATAGCTAGGGTTCATAATTTTTAATATGGAATGCTAAGTACTGTTTATTTCAATTTTTTGTGAACAAAGACATACTAGTAGAAAAAATGTACATGATGTGATAGAAAAGCATATGTAAACCTGATTACTTTATAATTGCTGATTAAATCAATTATGAGTTTCATCTTTGTTGCATTGTAAACATTTCTAAGTAGGGCACACATCAGAAACTCTTTAAATTCTGAGTATCAGGGTTTAACACAACAATTCCAAATGATTTTGGACGCTTTTTATGTATCAAAAAAAAAAAAAAAAGACAAAACAGAATGTTTGTTCACAGATGTTCCAATGGAAAACAAACACAAAGAAATAATTAGATATGTTCTTTATGTGATTCATGTAAAATGTATTTTAAAATTGTACCCTAACATTTATCTTTTGCATAAATACATTTTTTTTTGTAGAGAATTTCTCATAACTTTTTAAAAAATGTAGTCTTATTGTATAATATGGTTAACTTAAAATTTGTAGACTTAAAAGTTGTACATGATGTGTTACACATCTTACATATGTAACCATTTCATTTCAGGGCATTCAGCATATATTGTGGTTTTGTCTTAAATTTGTTTGTTCATGTAATCAATAATTTGAGAATACTCAAATTAGGTAATGCATGAGAGAATAGGCAAGAAAATCAGGTTTAAGAAATGGTTTTTACTATTTATAAGGGGTTAATCTATATATTGAATCTATAAGTACATTTAGTCTATACATTTAAGGTATTTGTGTATGAAATAAACTTGTATTTGAGCATTTTAAGACAATTGTAAACATTACTTTAACCAGTTTAAAAAATGATTAGATTCACTGTCAGCATGTTATTTCTTGTAAAAATAAATGAGAAAACAAACAATTTTATTTGAGTCAGTTTTTTTTAATGTAAATAAGAAGCATTGGAAGTTGGGAATATTTCACAAAGTTGATTGAGCATAATTTTCACTAGGACAGTAGGAGTATTATGATTTAAGCATTAAAGAAACCATTTCATATTTCAATATACAAACCATGTTTAGTCATGCAGTATATAGTTTACACTTGCCAAAAAGTAAATGGTATCTCTATTCAGGGTCAATCCAAAGGTCAAAAAGGAATGAAAAAAATATTTCTCTTTATGTATCAAACATGTAGGTATTATTGCAATAAATTCACTGTATTCATTTTTGTTCTCTTTCTATGTATGAATAGCTCTGATTTGGGCAATCAAAAAATACAAGAAGCAAATGAGTTATGTCAAATGATGAAGGTATACACTTGAAAATTACATGAACAGAGAATTTTGAGTTTCCCTCAAATATGGATGCCAAGTGATGTGAAATAAAAACAAAATGTGGATTCATCTATTAGGATTGAGACTTGTACATATTATGAATGATGGATACTATGACATTTAGAATGATATTACATTGATTCAATTATTTAAACAGTTCTTTATCCAAACAGTCAAAGTGGAGGACATATATTTTTCTTTATAGGCATAAAATATACTCTTTGAAGAAAAGGAACCTTACTTGCTTTTTTGTTGAGTTGACATTCATATTTTTGTGTTTAACAGGTAGACTAATGGTTTCTGACTAGTATAGTGAGAACTTGATTTAAGAATCATCAGATTGTTCTGATATTTTGGTTAAGATAACTGCATGACAACAATGAATTTGTTCATACAAAGGGATATAAGATTTTCCAGGTTTTCTCTTTACTCAGATTAGATTGTGTCCAACTAATATATCCAACATATAAGATACTCATCCAAGTTACACAAAGGTAAATAAATGACATTATTAAGGTTTTAGTCTAAAGGTCAAAGTGACGAGGACATCTGCTAAATTTAATAGTTTGGATAATATTCATCAAACTTCATGGGTAGCTTAATTAAACAAACTTCATAAATTTTGATTTTCAGGTCAAAGATCAACACAATTTTTGCTATACCATTGTTGTCCATGGATATCTTAACACTTCTATTGATTTTTCAGGTTAAAGATCAATGTATTTCTGCTACAGTAAAAACTTCATTATAAGGATCTCATAGTGATATTTTTTTTATTTGTAAGGAATTGGGTATAAAATCTCCCACTCTTTCTATAATATGTCACTGAATATGCTCCTTCATTTTAGAGAGTTTTACAAGCAAATCATATACTGACTTTCAATCCTTCAAAACACAGTATGTATTTTAAATCTTGAGATTCAGACTTTCAGACTTCTAGGCTTTCAGACTTCAGGCTTTTAATCTTTAAAAAACTTTCAATCTTGAGGACTGAGTATTTTAATATCTATTTTGTAAGTCTTGTCTTTTATGTCATTACGATTAATCCTTAGTAATTCAAACTTTTCATATTTGTAAAACCAAAGTGTTGAAGTACAGTGTTTGTGTAATCTTCTTAATGTTTATCAAAAAATTACTGCTTTTAATACAGTCAAATATAATTTGTGATGATCAAAATTTCCAAATTGCCTGACCTATACATATTTAAAGTTTCAGTATCATACACTCTTGAATATCCATAAATATCAATATATTGATTCAGCATTGGCTATCAACCATACACTTGTTAACCTAAGGAAGGTTCTTACCATAAGTTAAACTCATGGAATTCCTCATGCAATTTTGCAGAATCTCTGTAATAAGGGATGAGAAAGACAAAAGACATATACATTTCTAAGTAGTAATAATTTTTAAAACTATATATCCACATTAAATTGAGGAACATTTGAAGAACCCTTTTTCTTTTCTTTATAACTCATGAAATTTCATGTAGATAGTGGCTATGATGTGTAAATAATCTTTATGAAAAAACAAAAGGATGGTGTAAAGTTAGCCTCACCCAACACCCAAGGAAGAGGGGAAGGGGGTTGAACCCTTTTTGTTCAGGAAACCTGAATTTTAAAGGTTTAAAAAAAAATCATAAAATTATATCAAATTTATAAGGTTAATATTTCTTAAGTTTTGTTTTTATTAAAAAGAAAATTTGAAAGTTAAATAAAAACAAAACTTAAGAAATATTAACCTTATAAATTTGATATAATTTTATGATTTTTTTTAACAAGGTTAACAAGTGTATGGTTGATAGGCAATGCTGAATCAATATATTGATATTTATGGATATTCAAGAGTGTATGATACTGAAACTTTAAATATGTATAGGTCAGGCAATTTGGAAATTTTGATCATCACAAATTATATTTGACTGTATTAAAAGCAGTAATTTTTTGATAAACATTAAGAAGATTACACAAACACTGTACTTCAACACTTTGGTTTTACAAATATGAAAAGTTTGAATTACTACGGATTAATCGTAATGACATAAGAGTCAAGACTTACAAAATAGATATTAAAATACTCAGTCCTCAAGATTGAAAGTTTTTTAAAGATTGAAAGCCTGAAGTCTGAAAGCCTAGAAGTCTGAAAGTCTGAATCTCAAGATTTAATATACATACTGTGTTTTGAAGGATTGAAAGTCAGTATATGATTTGCTTGTAAAACTCTCTAAAATGAAGGAGCATATTCAGTGACATATTATAGAAAGAGTGGGAGATTTTATACCCAATTCCTTACAAATAAAAAAAAAAATATCACTATGAGATCCTTATAATGAAGTTTTTACTGTAGCAGAAATACATTGATCTTTAACCTGAAAAATCAATAGAAGTGTTAAGATATCCATGGACAACAATGGTGTAGCAAAAATTGTGTTGATCTTTGACCTGAAAATCAAAATTTATGAAGTTTGTTTAATTAAGCTACCCATGAAGTTTGATGAATATTATCCAAACTATTAAATTTAGCAGATGTCCTCGTCACTTTGACCTTTAGACTAAAACCTTAATAATGTCATTTATTTACCTTTGTGTAACTTGGATGAGTATCTTATATGTTGGATATATTAGTTGGACACAATCTAATCTGAGTAAAGAGAAAACCTGGAAAATCTTATATCCCTTTGTATGAACAAATTCATTGTTGTCATGCAGTTATCTTAACCAAAATATCAGAACAATCTGATGATTCTTAAATCAAGTTCTCACTATACTAGTCAGAAACCATTAGTCTACCTGTTAAACACAAAAATATGAATGTCAACTCAACAAAAAAGCAAGTAAGGTTCCTTTTCTTCAAAGAGTATATTTTATGCCTATAAAGAAAAATATATGTCCTCCACTTTGACTGTTTGGATAAAGAACTGTTTAAATAATTGAATCAATGTAATATCATTCTAAATGTCATAGTATCCATCATTCATAATATGTACAAGTCTCAATCCTAATAGATGAATCCACATTTTGTTTTTATTTCACATCACTTGGCATCCATATTTGAGGGAAACTCAAAATTCTCTGTTCATGTAATTTTCAAGTGTATACCTTCATCATTTGACATAACTCATTTGCTTCTTGTATTTTTTGATTGCCCAAATCAGAGCTATTCATACATAGAAAGAGAACAAAAATGAATACAGTGAATTTATTGCAATAATACCTACATGTTTGATACATAAAGAGAAATATTTTTTTCATTCCTTTTTGACCTTTGGATTGACCCTGAATAGAGATATCATTTACTTTTTGGCAAGTGTAAACTATATACTGCATGACTAAACATGGTTTGTATATTGAAATATGAAATGGTTTCTTTAATGCTTAAATCATAATACTCCTACTGTCCTAGTGAAAATTATGCTCAATCAACTTTGTGAAATATTCCCAACTTCCAATGCTTCTTATTTACATTAAAAAAAAAAACTGACTCAAATAAAATTGTTTGTTTTCTCATTTATTTTACAAGAAATAACATGCTGACAGTGAATCTAATCATTTTTTTAAACTGGTTAAAGTAATGTTTACAATTGTCTTAAAATGCTCAAATACAAGTTTATTTCATACACAAATACCTTAAATGTATAGACTAAATGTACTTATAGATTCAATATATAGATTAACCCCTTATAAATAGTAAAAACCATTTCTTAAACCTGATATTCTTGCCTATTCTCTCATGCATTACCTAATTTGAGTATTCTCAAATTACTGATTACATGAACAAACAAATTTAAGACAAAACCACAATATATGCTGAATGCCCTGAAATGAAATGGTTACATATGTAAGATGTGTAACACATCATGTACAACTTTTAAGTCTACAAATTTTAAGTTAACCATATTATACAATAAGACTACATTTTTTAAAAAGTTATGAGAAATTCTCTACAAAAAAAAAAAAAAAAAAAAAAAAATGTATTTATGCAAAAGATAAATGTTAGGGTACAATTTTAAAATACATTTTACATGAATCACATAAAGAACATATCTAATTATTTCTTTGTGTTTGTTTTCCATTGGAACATCTGTGAACAAACATTCTGTTTTGTCTTTTTTTTTTGATACATAAAAAGCGTCCAAAATCATTTGGAATTGTTGTGTTAAACCCTGATACTCAGAATTTAAAGAGTTTCTGATGTGTGCCCTACTTAGAAATGTTTACAATGCAACAAAGATGAAACTCATAATTGATTTAATCAGCAATTATAAAGTAATCAGGTTTACATATGCTTTTCTATCACATCATGTACATTTTTTCTACTAGTATGTCTTTGTTCACAAAAAATTGAAATAAACAGTACTTAGCATTCCATATTAAAAATTATGAACCCTAGCTATTAAAAATCTAAAAGTATATTTGTGTATCAATGCATTATGTTTAACAAAACAATCTCTTTCATTTCATATTAAAAATTATGAACCCTAGCTATTAAAAATCTAAAAGTATATTTGTGTATCAATGCATTATGTTTAACAAAACAATCTCTTTCAGTGTGATGAAAATTGTCATCTTCATATAACATGCAGATGAAGAACTTCTTTGGATGATGTCATTTTCACATGTAGAAAAGAAACCTAATTCAATTAAAACTAAAAGACAGTCATTAAAATTTTAAGGACATTAAAGGATGATATCAAGACAGAAGTCCAGGAATTGATAAAATACTACAGTTATCATCCAAGGATGTATATGTTTGGATTTATTTTTTAATTCACAACCAAATGATATGCTGCCATTTAATCTTTCAAACTTAAAAAAAAAAAAAAATTCTATACTTTTGAATTAAAAATTTCAAAATCTAGAGGAGTCTTCCCAATACATATCTACATGTATTTATGACTGAAGATATGTAAATCACCAGAGTTGCTGTACTGCACCATTTGAATAAAAGTCATATCCACATTCTTGACTTTTTTCCCTAAACCTTATTTCAAAACATAAATTATTCCAACCAGTCTTTATCTCCGCAGTGAAATAAAATTTTTACAGAATTCTAGGGTATTACATAGTAATAGTCTTTAAACATCCTTGAACATAGTGCATATGATTTACATTTCAATTCTTTCCAAAGAATATATATGCTATGCCACCCAGTAAAGCTGATATAAAGTCTCTTAGGTTATCACAAAATGTTAAAGTTACAACAACTTATTTTGACCCAGGAGAAAAATGATCCAAAAATCTATAGAAAATCTCCGAATCTTTCTTTACTTATGATGTGAATTTTGCAGGTTACAAATTATTGTCAAAGGTAGTTATCTCAATAATCTCATGCTTTGACCCTGACAAAGTGTCCTATAAAACTAAGTGTATTACTCTAACTTGTTCTGTGTAGTAAGCATGAAGTCTAATGGTTGATAAAAATATTCAAGATATTATTACATCACAGATTATGGGACACTTGCATCTTTATGGTGGGTCTTATTGAGAGGTATTAAATTCAAAATAGGATAAACACATTCTAAATAAAATGTATTTACAGTTCCAGGAAAGTAATAAATACACCAAAGCTAGCTTCTGAATATCTGTGTATTTTCTAGGGGTGTTGTAGATATAAGATGAAAAATTAAGGATTCAATGTATAAAAGTCATACATAACAACTGTATTCAATTTGTACTACATAAATTAAAAGTTATATTTAGATACTTTGAAATCTGTGAGAATTATTTTTTTGAAGATCTCATACTATCAGAAAAACACATTTTCAATACTTTGATTTGATTAAACTTCAGTCTGTTAAATGACTACAATTTATCTATTGTTTTGTATGCCAGCATATGAAGGATATGAATGGGAGAGGATCTAGAAAAATGCACAATCCTGGGTCCTTTCTCTCTTATCCTGTGAACCACAATTCATGATCATCATGATTGACTTAGTTTGGAATCATATTTATTCATGTGCTTCTTGAGTCCTCCATCCATCTCTGGTTTTATATTCTTGTATCAGTGTTCCAAGAGAGTATATTCTGTTAGTCTGTGCATAATTTACTGAGTTCCCCATTGAGAATCCTTGAAAGGAAAAAAAATTATTAGTTGAAAAATTGATATGCAATATAAGCTTAATAGAATTTTAAACATAGACAAAAAGGGATATAAAAACAAGGTGTAACATCAGATTTTGACTTTTCAAAACTATGGGTAGTAACAGCTTTAGTAAAAGAAAAGAGTAAAGGAATGAGTAAAATTCAGTTTGGTAAGAGAATTCTTACAGAGAAAGATGTAGACAGAGGTATACCAGTTAAAATAAAAAAAAGATGGCACTATTGAGATCATTTCTCAAGAAGAATATAACCAATTATGTCCAGAAAAGGGTGATCCTAATGTTGTCAGAGATTACATAGAAAGACCCTTGATTGCAGAAAAAGCCAATGAAGAATATAACCATTTATTACCAAAAGAGGGTGAGAATTACTTGGATTACCCTGAAAGACCTTTGACTAGAGAAGAAGTCAAGTTTATAGATGATAAGAGAAAACAGTTGTCAGAAAAAAAGATTGTTAAAGACACATGATTTTTAGCCCACAAAACCATTGGAGACAAGGATTACAAGATACAAGGATTAATGGAGGAAGTCCAAACCGAACTCTTGGAAGACATTAAGGCTCATTATGAGAGTAACTTTCCAGTGTTTGTTTATTACAAAATTATGTATTCTGATAAAAAAAAAAGAAAAGTTTTCACTTTCATTTGTTGTGCCTTTGACCATTTAAATTGACCTTATGGTCAAGATTGTGATATATACACTCTGATAATCATCTATGATGCCTCTATGATGTTTACCTCAAAAGATTGAAACAGGGTATTTGTGTTCAAAGAGCTGAAGAAACTATACAGACAGATCTAAGATGTTGGAAGCATACATATTAATGAGGTTAAAGGAGATATAACACTAGATTATTAAAAAGAAAGAACACAAACTCATAGAAATGATATTGAAAGTACCTTTTATGAATAAAGTGTCATGCTCCAAGGTATATTTTTATAAACAGGTTTAAAGGTCCACAGCAGTCCCCATGCACTCATAAGAAGATCCTGGAAAGTAGAAACACCAGGAAATTTTAATGCCATGCAATCAGATCATCTTACATCAGCTATAAAGGTTACAATCTTTAGACATAGTCAAGAGGGTCATTAAGATTTTTCACTGGTCATCCTAATGAGCCACATTATAGTATTCTTTCTCTTTGATAGAATGATAATATTAAATGGAAAATTTAGAATTCATCAGCAATGGAAGCCAAAACTTCCTATCTTTACCAATTATGCTATTAAGGAAGCTGGGGGTTAACAAATTAGCCATATTTAACTTATCCTATAAATATGCTATCTTCAGCTGTTAACTATCATTTGGCAAAGAAAAATTTCATACATTTTAGTTTTAAAAATTTGATCATGAATTTTTATGCCTTTTCTTCTTCTTCTAAAGGATATCAATAGAGTTTAAACATGACCATGACCACCAAGCCCTCTTTATTTCAAAAAAAAGGTCATATCATTTACTTATCAATTCAATTAATTTGAAAATATAAAAATGCATATGTAAATAAATAAATAAATAAATAAAAATTACAATTGTATCTCATTGAAACTTTACCTTCAAGTTTGTGTGTTTCTATGTTGATTGACTAACTGTGTATTTCCAAAGGAAGGGCAGACAGGCTGAACTTCATAGAGAATGGATTATAGATGGTTAGGAACAAAACATATCTTCCATGTTGATGACTGTAGAAATAAAACCATTTTGTTAATATGACAGAGTACTGCATGAAACAATGCATGTTTAAATACAACATGTACAATGCCAAAAAAGATCATGAAAATATTTGTTTTTAATCTCAAAAAAAATGTTTTTAACATTAACTCCAGATGAGAAAAGTTCATCATGTTATCTATAGATAATAAACAAGCACAACTTCTGTATTAATATCATAAATAAAATGATTATCAGATTAATTATTTAGACACTTAAAAACTTACTATCTTTATTTATTACAAAATTATGTATTCTGATAAAAAAAAAAGAAAAGTTTTCACTTTCATTTGTTGTGCCTTTGACCATTTAAATTGACCTTATGGTCAAGATTGTGATATATACACTCTGATAATCATCTATGATGCCTCTATGATGTTTACCTCAAAAGATTGAATCAGGGTATTTGTGTTCAAAGAGCTGAAGAAACTATACAGACAGATCTAAGATGTTGGAAGCATACATATTAATGAGGTTAAAGGAGATATAACACTAGATTATTAAAAAGAAAGAACACAAACTCATAGAAATGATATTGAAAGTACCTTTTATGAATAAAGTGTCATGCTCCAAGGTATATTTTTATAAACAGGTTAAGGTCCACAGCAGTCCCCATGCACTCATAAGAAGATCCTGGAAAGTAGAAACACCAGGAAATTTTAATGCCATGCAATCAGATCATCTTACATCAGCAATAAAGGTTACAGCCTGTAGACCTAGTCAAGAGGGTCATTAAGATGTTTCACTGTTGATCCCCAGGATCCACATTATAGTATTCTTTCCCTGTAAATATAATGTTAATATTAAATGAAAAAGTCAGAATTCATAAGCATTTGGAGAGAAAACTTGAAATCTTTACCAATTATGCTATTAAGGAAGCTGGGGGTTAATAAATTAGCCATATTTAACTTATTCTATAAATATGCTATCTTCAGCTGTTAACTATCATTTGGCAAAGAAAAATTTCATACATTTTAGTTTTAAAAATTTGATCATGAATTTTTATGCCTTTTCTTCTTCTTCTAAAGGATATCAATGTAGTCTAAAAATGGCTATGACAACCAAGCCCTCTTTATTTCAAAAAAAGGTCATATCATTTACTTATCAATTCAATTAATTTGAAAATATAAAAATGCATATGTAAATAAATAAATAAATAAAAATTACAATTGTATCTCATTGAAACTTTACCTTCAAGTTTGTGTGTTTCTATGTTGATTGACTAACTGTGTATTTCCAAAGGAAGAGCAGATAGGCTGAACTTCATAGAGAATGGATTATAGATGGTTAGGAACAAAACATATCTTCCATGTTGATGACTGTAGAAATAAAACCATTTTGTTAATATGACAGAGTACTGCATGAAACAATGCATGTTTAAATACAACATGTACAATGCCAAAAAAGATCATGAAAATATTTGTTTTTAATCTCAAAAAAATTGTTTTTAACATTAACTCCAGATGAGAAAAGTTCATCATGTTATCTATAGATAATAAACAAGCACAACTGCTGTATTAATATCATAAATAAAATGATTATCAGATTAATTATTTAGACACTAAAAAACTTACTATGTTTATGATATTGATTTCCATTATCAGATGTTTTTTATCCATTTTTTTTTTATCCATTTTAAAATATAAACATTTAAATAAAACAGAATTAAATAAATTAAAATGATATCTCATTGAAACTTTACCTTCAAGTTTGATTGTTTCTATGTTGGTTGACTAACTATGTATTTCCAAAGGAATTTGGGCAGACAGGCTGAACTTCATAGAGAATCTTCCAGGTTGAGGACTGTAGAAAATATAATCATTTTGTTAATATGACAAGGAACTGCATGAAACATTGCATGTTTAAATACAGTGACAAAAAGTTCATGAAAATAGTTCACCATGTTATCTTTAGATAACAAAAGAAGCACAGTTACTGTATTAATATCACAAATACAAAATGATTATCAGTGTAATTTTTAGACATTAACAGACTTTCTCTTAACAGCATATTCAATTTTGTTTAATACCTGTCAGTACAGCATACAAAAAGATATTAGCATATACAACATGTAGTCCTACATTTTTTGAAAAGCTCATTACCAAGAAACAAAAGTGAAAATGAAAATATATGTATGCCATATATACCACATATTTAGAATCAAAACAAGGATAAACCTTTTGTAGATTCTTACTTTTTCTTTTATTACATTCCTTATAGATCACAATTTAGTAAGTCTGAATTCCATGGGTAACAGACATAATGAATTATGACATTATATCATAATTTATGCAAAAGGACTTATTAACAATATGAAGTTTCCTTAGTATATTTTAGACAAAATAAGACTGTGCTTATATGAATGTTAGAGATATTAGATCACATAAGAATTACACAGTAATTAAATTAAACCATATAATCATGGTTAAATGCAAAGATGACCTTCATAGGAAATGTAAACAAAACAAAGACAAACTTACCAGAATTATCCAATTATATGCCCAATTAAATAATCCAGTGAAACAACATCTTAGCTGATCCTGAAAAAAAGCATACAATATTGAGTGATACACAAATTAACCTCATTTTACAAAGGAAGTAAAGCAACAATTGACAGACAAACAGGACAGAAATGTAAAAGATACCATATGTATTTTACCAAAATTTAGTAAACATTTTTTCTGATTTAAATTCAATCACAGAATGACCCATCATAGTAATATTAAATATACTGTGGGTTACATGCAAATTATACCTTACATGAACTGAGAATAAATACCCCATTTACATTCATATAAACTGAATTTTACATAACTAATTACTCTTTTAACTGATGTCACCATTAGTATGTCAGAATATTCAGGGTGAACAAATCATACATATTCACTTTTAAAGTACTCAATATATATTTTACATGTTGATGTTTGAAATCACTGACTAAATAAAATACATACATGTATATACATGAAGGTTTAAAAAAAGGGGGGGGGCACACATGTTTATAGATTTACAGAGATGCTCAGACTGAGTTTTTCCCACTTTCATTGGGCCACTGTTGCACCAGAATGTAAAAATATGAGTGACAAATATAAAGGCAAAAGATTCTGTATATTTCATTAAAAAAGATTTGAGACAAAAGATTCATTGGCATAATATGATCTGATTGATTATCTCCATATCCTTCTTTTGGTCACTGTGATTAAAGATTCATAGAAATATTAGAAATAACATCTGAGAATATCACTTTAGTTGTTTTAAAAGCATGTATCAGTATTTTATAAGATATGCTAGGAGTCTCCTCATAAGAATATTTAGAATACTGATCCAATAAAAGGAATGTGAGACAATATGATCATAACTCATGCAAAAAAGATTTATCAACATTTTGAGGATCTTTTAGTGTCCTAGGGGCTAGTGTATTTCAGGGTAAACAATGGCAGTGTTTGTATGAATGTTCTAAACATAAGGTATATAACACAGTAATAATGAATAAATACAAAGATGACCTTCATAGAAAATGTATAAAGAAAAGTTTGTTAAAACTTACCATGTAACCAGGTAACTCAGTAGAGTAATATTCATTAAATAATCCAGTGAAATAACATCTAGGCTGATCCAGGATTCAGCTGTTCAGAACTTTCTTGGAAGAAAAACGGTAGAAAATCAGTTTTGGTACTGAAATCCATAGGACCATACTGTTATTACATGAAGTCTCAAGCGCTGTGAAAGTCTGTGTTATTGTGTCAAAATAAGCAGCCATCGCGGCTTGTGAAGGACTAACATGACGTCGCTGCCAAGTTTATGACGTCACAATGCATAGGTAAGCTCGCTGACTAGATAGTTTACAGAAAGATAAGTCCAACTTATTTTTGCAAGATGATGCAACAGGTATAATAAGATGATGCAACAGGTATCAAAAAAGATGATGCAATAAGTATTAAAAAGATGATGATGCATAGCAACAGGTATCAAAAAGATGATGCAATAGATCTAAAAAGATGATGCAACAGGTATCAAAAAGATGATGCAATAGATCTAAAAGATGATGCAACATATGTACTGAATTGACCCGGCTATCCCCCACAGGGGCTGCACTCCGTTGACCTGCCTATCCCCCACAGGGGCTGCACTCCCTTGAACCCCCTATCTCACCCCCAAAAGTGCACTCCGTTGAACCCCCTATCTCACCCCAGCCCCAAAAGTGCACGGATATTTTATTATTATTCTGATCGGGATCGGTTTAATTTGAATCGGGACACCCCCCACCCCAAGCCCTACACTTTCTATGGTGTTCATTTCATATTTTTAAAATATCATTGTCTAAATTTTCATTTCTTCCATTGATCATTTTCGTAGAGATTTTAACATGTTTAATCTCATTAAAAATAATGATAATAATATTGAATTCCAAAAATTAAAATGTATTTCTGACTTTAATTATAAAAAATTAAGAGCTGCTATAGAGATTTTCTATGCTTAAAACTTAGTTTAAAAGAAGTATCTTAAATATCAGTTGAATAAATGTTGGTCATTCCTACTGAATATAAAATCGGAATATATGAATTGCGGGTTTCGGTTTAAAGGTTCTCTGGTTTTACCACCTCCCGTCATTCGGACGTAAATAAAAACATACCGAGCCCGACACTGGTGACATAGGCATCTTTTTGAGTTTTCCCACTGTAAATTATCATTGTTAATCTTTGAACATAATTTTGTTGAATATTTATATTTAGAGTAATATGAAGCATTAATATTTCTTTAAACTAAACAAATAGGCCTAGCCAAGCATACTTTTCCTAGTTTGTTTCTTCGACTCTTTTTGTTTTGAGTTTGACAGCTGTTTAACGTCAGGCATATTAAGTAGGACCTATTTACTTCTATCTGCATTTATTTTTTTTTATTGTAAATAAATTGACATTAGGTAGGACTATAGGTTGAAATTTTCTACATCCAGAGACATTTAAAGTGTTTACATATAGGGGGCTATATATCTGTATATGTAGATATACAGGGGCCTGTATATTAATTATTATCCTGCCTCTGATAAAAGTCTAGAAATTTCATTGGTTGGGAGCAATACTGTATTAAACGATGTTATGCTGTCTACCCACATAACATTGCTAAAATGCCCCCTCCGCGTGACCTACCCACCATATATTAAAAATTTACCAACCACACATCATCAATATACTGCTTTCATGTGACCCCGCAGGGAGCTTCATAACTGACGTCACAATGCATCTGACAACAGCAATGGATGCAGTACGATTTGCTTCGCTCAGTGAATGTGGTATATCGATACTAAAAATAGTCTTTAAGAGAACCATCAGCAGGATAAATTCGTTATGTAGACATGCACTTAGAGGCGTAATACTGAAATATGTGGGGTCCTTGATAAAATACATATTGGACTCAGCTTATGCCTGGCCCAATATGGATTTTTCCAAGGACCACACATATTTCAGTATTACCCCTCTAAGTCTCTACTTAACTAATAATATTAGTACATAGGTCCCTCATCATTCCCCCATCATATACACTAGTATTTAATTAAAGGCTAGGCTCAAGCAAAACAGCTGTATGGCCCATAATGGTGCATATATGTAATGCATGTGTAAACATGTAAGATGTTTGTGTGTATTTAGTTAGAAATATAAATAAATTCAGTCTTTCAGGTAAAGTCAGTGTAATATATTTCAAAAAGTGATGTTTATATAACAACGACTATATTCTATTGTTAAATATATAAATGTCCCAAGGATCATGCTAAAAAATTCAAACTAAACTACTAAAATCAGGGATATACATGTATATATTAGGTCCCTGCTGAAACTTTATTTTATTTTACAGATAAACAACTTAAAATGATAGAGGTGTCAGGATTTCTTCCGAGAGGAAATGTTTATTTGGCAGGAGAGACCGTGAAGTGCATTGTGACCATCACAAACCTCTCTAAACAGTCTCAGTATGTGAACATTCAATTTGTCATTCATGTAATACTGAATCAGATTTACTGTTTGAAATTTGCTATAATTTTGTTAAAAAAATCTTTTTCAGGAACAATGTAGATTGCCTTGCATGGGCCAGTGTACAGATAATTTGTCAGTGCTCGGTGAGCGACACAAGAATTAATCTACCCTGCACTAGGAAACTTTCATCAGATGAAATATCGCCATCCTCATCAGAGACTTCATTTGTTCCCAACAAAGGTACTGGAATAAACAAAAATCATTTACATCTTATTGGATAATATGTAAATGTATTTCCTTTAATTAATAGTAAATGTCAGGTTATGAAAATATATACTTTTTCAGGAGAGCAAGGAATGACTGTGCTGTCCACAAAACCCAGAATTTTGTTTTGTGATTTAAAGCTAAGGCCAGGCGAAACTAGATCATGTGAGCATCAAATTCAATATGAATAATTATATTCTATAAAAGAAAGTTTGAGTATATTATTGTTCATACACTAGTACTCTGTCTTTATGATTGTTATACTCTTCGTTTCTTTCCCTACACTTAATTTAAGCTCACCTTGACAAAGTTGAGATGAGCTTATGCTAAACCAAGTTTGTTCTTTTCTAAAGAACAGATTTTATATATATTACTTAATATATTTAATAGAATTCTTGATACCTTTTTTCATCAAAATTTGTACACATGAATATTTTATGTCATTTAAGATTACAATGCTGCAATAAATGTTATTACTTATATATGGGAAAATGTGTCACATTTTTTCAGTAAAATAATGTCTAGAGGCTTCAAGTTCATAAAAGTAGTGAAAACATTTTCTATTTCAGTTGCATTTGAAGATGTAATTCCTGCAGATGCCCCACCTTCATACAAAGGACAGGCTATAAAGTACTCATATAAACTGATCATCGGAGCTCAGAAGTTAGATCACCCCACCAAATTACTCAGACTGCCCTTCAGAGTCCTTCTGCTGCATGGTAAACTTTCATTATACTGGTGCTTTGATGTATGTAAATGAGCAAAATTTGTGTGACTGTTCTCCACTTATTAAAAAGTCAATTAAGATTTAATAATCTGCCAGAATAAAAGTTAAAACAGAAGCATTTTCTTTGAATATGCATTTAAGTTCTTATTAACCAATGAAAATAGAGGGGTAAAGCACCTGACCAATTTAAGTTACCATCCCTAGAAATTTAATTCGAACTCAATGTACAACAAAGTGAAATATTCAGCATTTGTTTTCAGGAATGAATGATGTCAGTGTGTATACAGATGGGGAGGAGGTACAGCCCAGTAATCCATTCCTAAAACAGGAGCAGAGTGAGAACAACCTGTTAGACATCGCCATGCAGGTCCTAGCCACCATTACTGCCAGGAAAGCGCCACGTTAGTCTTTTTTCACCTCATTTTCAGCAACATTGGAATTTTGAAATGCAATTGATACTTTAAAACAAACTATATTAGTGTCAGATTTGTATGTGTGTATGTGGGGGGGGGGGGGCTAAGTCTCCTAAAAAAAATTTTTTGGATTAGCCCCCCCCCCCTTCAAAGAGCCCCTTCTTTTCAATTTGCTTCTAACACCTATGAAATATAATTCATGATATCATTTGATAATTTCATAAGCTTATACATCTTCATTTTTTTCAGATTTCTACAACATTACAAATGCCAAAGGAAAAGTGGCAAAGTTCATATTGTTTAAACAAGCTTATAAACTGGGAGAGGATATAATTGGTGTGTTTGATTTCTCAGAGGGCACCGTTCCATGTGTTCAGGTATCTACACATTTTCATTTAGTTTATTGTATGAAATTGCAAAAAGCACCAACTTTTTATATAGAACATGTTTAGGAAAAACAGTTCTATTTATTATACCTTCTGAATTTAGAGTTTAACGGGTACAATCCATTTTTCAAACTTTGTAGAAATGAACACCATCTAAAATTTTCTTCCTTTCACACTTGCAGACAATTTTGCCCTGATTTAAATTTGCTAAATCTCAGTTCTGTTTAAGAAATTATATTTTTTTCTTTGAATACGTCCGTTTTAAATTGCCCACTTGTGTTGATGGAATAGGGACAAAAATATAATGGAGGTGAAACTTTCTATACAGTACATGATTAAATTTATTTCATTTTCTCTTTAAAAAATCAGTAGAGCTTTCAAGGTCACTGCGCCACAGAAAAAAATTTGTTCAAAAGAATTCATTGAGATTTTTCCATCTTTTGTTTTACGACAGTTTTCAGTGACATTACAAAGTGAGGAGCAGATTGCCGAAGAATGTCGACGTAAAGCCAGCCATGGCTCAACTTATACCTCATATGTAAAACATCAAGATATGTGTCTACACACCCAAAAGACCCACATTAACATCCCCATCCCACTCTCTGCTACACCAGGATTTATGACAGATATAGGTAATGGTCAGAGTTATTCCCCTTGGCTCCCATCTTGTCGGTCTTTGTGTTGAGTTTTCTTTGAGCATGTTTGGCAGAACTATTTGGGAATATTTTTTTACAATATTGGATTTATGAACTAATTTATATCAATAAGAAAAACTGTGTTACAATACCTGCATAGTGCATTCCAGGTCCAACATAACACTAGCTTTAACTTGGTTGAATAATGAATCAGGGCATGTTGACCTACAATATGGAGACTAATGGGAAATAACTCCTGCTGAAATTGCTTCAATGAAAAAAATTTTTTAATTTATCAGGAAAATGAAATGCACTCACTTGAATATATTAACTGGTCTTTTTAATTTTTGCATAAGTATATTTTGAAAGAGTTTGATAACTTCTAGGTAACAGGATCTAAACAGTCTTGTTATTAAAATGAGAGTTTATTATAGCATCAACTCATATTTGCAGAATGAATTTCTTTGAAATAAACACATTTTTATATAAATTTGAACAAGTCTGTTTTTTGCTAAAGTTGAAAATATTTTACAATTTTTGTAGTCACCAAATAACTAAATATAATTGCAGTTTGTCTGAGATGGCGACTCCATTTTGAATTTGTGACATCATGTGACCCGATTCCTGAACTTGAGAGACCTGAAAGGCCAGACATGAGTGCTGTTTGGTCTGGACCCTCGAACTTAAATGTGGAGACAATGATTTGGGACCTGCCAGTAAAAATCTATCCAACAAACCCATTACATGCCTGTAGTTCAACACAGCTAAAGACAAATGTATCAGTTACACTTTGAGTGATATTCAGGATAAATCTAATGCTACTTAGTTTGTCTAGTCATTGTACAACATTGGTGGAAGACTCATTGAAATCTCTAGCCTCTCTGTAATGGCACTAGGAGTTTCAACCATCAGCACAGAGGAACTTTGAAATGTCATGGTCTCCAGTTTCCTAGTACCTGAGGGATGGTGCAAAAAACAATATAAATGAATGTTATCTTCAAAAAAAAATCTTTCAACTGTTACAGTACTAAAATCTTCAACAAGTGGTAATTTAGCTGAAAATACACTTGTTATTTAATTGCTTTGAATTTTTGTCCAATACATTTATATAAGTCATCATAGTTGACTTCTAAGAATAGGGTTGTGAACCTAAAGCATCATACAATTCAACTGTTCATGCATGTACCTCAGCTTATCATTAAGAAATATACTGTTGAACTTTGGTATCTTGAAACTCAGTATCTTGCATTTGAGATGCCAACCACTATTTTGCTCACTGTAGGATGCTATACTTCTAGCATCCATGTTGGCTTCAGTGTTTAAGTTTTAGGAGCATTTCCATATCCATGTAACTACATGTATAAGTCCTTCCTGGACCAAACTTATATGGATGATGTCTCTAAGGATACTCGACATTTTTTGAGATGTGGCCAAGGTAAAGTTTGTGGGGCAGGCCCATTCCCAAGTATTTGTGACCATTAGCTGTACCTGGACTATACCTGCCTTTTCGATGAATTTAGAGATGGACACTATCAGACTTGTTTCAGATGCTGGTCCTGCCCTATATTTTCCAGATAAATGATCAGAAAAAAATTAAGGGTTTTGAGTTTTTTGAACAGGTCTGTTCCCAAGGATTTATAAGACCTTCCTGTACCAAACAGATTTCCATAATCGCATTTTAAATTTCTTAATTTTAATGAATGAAGTTCTGTATGGAGACACATGTCGCCACAATACAGAAGCCTTTAAGTCAGTATCGTATAAAATGTTTTATTTGCATGATGAATTTGTAGGTAGGTGGGGCATCTAAATTGTTAGACAAATAAATGAAATTGCTAATTAAAAATATACAACATAAAACTTGTTACAGTCATAATTTGTGAACTATAGAATAAAATGGGAAGCTTTCAAGTATACCACCAATGGTGACAGTGCTATAGGAAAGGAGTAAAAAGGAATGGACTAACCTAAGACTCCTGAAATGACCTGAACTGTTAGTCAGGTGCTCTACTCTACTTATTGCCAAGTGAAATCAGACCACTGAAGTAGCATTTTGAATGTCAACAAACAAGCATGCAGCTAGATGGATTGACAACAGCAGCAGACACCTTCCTAATGTACAAGCTCTCTAGTGGTTTCTAAGAGCTAAAAACAGAGTTCTGTTTCAATTTATTTGCACTTTGGATACCAAATATAATACTTCTAGGCATTAACCATTTGAAAAGACATCACAAAGTCAATTTCAAAATTTTACTTCTGGACATATTTTTTTACAGAATTGCATGGTTTTTATCAGACATGCACTTAAAGTATCAGATTGAGATATATAAATTTATAATGTACACTTTTATCAAATAATGCAGTGCTTGCAGAAAAATGATCTCAACTGTATCCATGATAATTCATTTGCCATTAGTTTACGTTTACATACTGAGATGTACATGTATCATTGCTTTTCCTCAAAAACAGTACCGGTACTCATGGGAGAATTGGGATTTAAAAAAAAGAAAATAAATAATCATGCATCCTTCATGGTGATGCACTTTGTTTGAAATCTAATTCTGAGATTCTAGAGCTATTTTAATGTTAAGTGACATGGGTGTATTAATTTTGCATACCTTTTAATGATGTAAGTTGAAAGAAATGATTATTAAATTTTCCCAAACCCCCCAGAGAAATTCTCGAATGTTGACTAGATGTATATACATGTACATGTACTACAAGCAAGTGCTTAAAGGGGGAAAACTAGTGTTACAAGAATTATTTTCCATCAAAATATCTGCAGTTACAGCTTCATCACTCAAAAGGGGAGTTAACTCGATTATCACTCAAAAGGGGAACTACCTGAAAATTTTATGCTTATTTTATGTTATGTAATGGTGTCACAAGTGCATCTTTTTCACAGTTTTGTTTTCAACATTCAAATTTCAGATTTGAAAAAAAAAATTCACAGAACATTTTACAACATGTGGTACATTATAAAAATTCATGACACTGAAATCAATTAACAAAGGGCATAAAAAAATTAAAGACTACTTAAAATGATAATTTTTTCATTGACACAGTCATTTCATCTAATGATATTAAACAAGCTGTATACAAGTAAAAACTCTCAATTAATACAAATTGAGTAGAGAATTTTTTTTCAATGTGATAAGTATAAATGCTTTAAGTATATATACAAACTTAAATATACAAAGTCATCTAAATCAACAATTTGAAACAATTGTCATGGGAATAAATTACATAATTGATTCATAAATAAAAAATTGAAATAAAAATCCATGTTAAACGTCCACCACCATCTTTTTATGAACATCCATGTTTCCAACAACCTGAAAAAAATAAAGAAAATAAATCAATATTTCACTTTCATGGGCATCAAAGTGACTCTTAGAGAATCAAAACATCTCTAGTTTGCACAGAGAACTTCTTTAATCTGCATACATATTCATCATTAATATTAAAATATCTGCATACTTAAAAGTCTCTGTGCTTGTTAGATAATGCTTTAATAAGGACATATTGTATAAACAGTCAATAAATATATTTTTGAAGTACAATTTCTTCTGGATGTATCACTTTATAGTGTTACAGTACCCCCCCCCCCCCCCCCACCCCCATGTTTAAGTCACAAAATCAAAATATATGCTCCTCAACTCCTGCTTATCAAAAGAAAAAATGAAATTGCTACAATGTGAAACAGTTTTAATGTTTGCTAACACGATATTAAGGAGTAAATATTACGGCTATTCTGGGAGTTTTTACTTTCAATTCAGATGATTTAACAAAAAAAATTATCCACTTACAGCACAAAATTCCTCAAAAGAGATTTTTCCATCACCGTCGGTGTCAGCGTGTGTGATGGTTTTATCAACTATCTGTTGTAACTGAGTATCCTTCAAATTATTCCCCACCATCATTTTTAATACTTGGAAAAGCTCTCCATTTGATATATAGCCATCTTTGTCCATATCATAGATCTTGAATGCAACTGAAAATATACAGTAAACAGACAATCATGGATTGTAAATAGGCATAATACTGTATTTAAAATTATCAAGAAAAAAAGTATTAAAATTTTGCCATTTGGATCAAACACTATTGCATACATTGTATGTTCTCAAAATGACTTCCACAAAACCAAATTATTTGATAGTTGTACAATGTACTGTCTTTGGAATACTTACATCGCAGTTTAGAGAGCTTGTCTCCTCTGACGCTAAATTGTGATACACCTTCAATGAACTCTGAAAATAAACGAAGCACAAACTCTGACAAATGCTTATCAAATACATACTACATATTGATGATGATGGAAAGCAACATTATTGGACCTAGATCTTAGTAGTACATGTTGTAATGTTGCTTCCATGCACTTCCCATTGGACAAGTTTATCAAAGGAAAGAATTTCATTGTATGCAAAATATCAAATTGCAAGTATTTATATCAAAGAAAATCTAGTGCAAGTACATTTATGAATCTGTTTACAATCTTTTATCAATTTCCTATCTGCAACTGCAACATTTTTAGCATCTTTTATTTAAGTTCTGTATAAACAACTGGCCATGCATTCTTACACTAAATGACTATTTAAATATTATGAATATGTACTATTACATGATCAAGAAAAACTTTCTGTTTGACATTTATACCTTTGAAATCCACTTCTCCATTTCCATCTGTATCAAATATATCTATGACTCGTTGCACCAATGGATTTTGCTGAAGTTCTGGTAAAGTCATAAACTCATCTACACTTAAGGAGCCAGAGTTATCCAAATCCAACTTTTTAAATCTCTTTCCCAGTCTTTTGATTTCATCTGCATCAACTGAAATTAGAAGAAGCCAATAGGTTAAACAACTAAAATCAATTACAGGTTAAGGTCACATGAGTCACAAAGGTGACCTATTCCTACCTGTTTTTTTTTTATCTCATCATTCCTAAACTTTTGAACATTTTCATCAATTTTGTTTTGAATGTCTTTACCAATTTTGGTATTATAGAAGAACTATGAGCAAATGGGAAAAGAGCATGCAGACTTGCAGAGACCTCTTAAAGATTGTAAAGTTCATAACAGCAGTGTCAGAAGTTTTGGTATTTGCCAGTTAGGTGGAATTTTACAAATCATCTAATAATAAAAGCATTAATTTTTCTTAAAATGTCTTTTAAGCAGACAATTTGAGTGTATAATTAAAAGGTTATCTCCTATAAAATAGTCAATTCATTGCTCTTAACTTGTCAGGAATTTGGGTTTTAGGGCTGAATTTATCATCGCAAAGTGAAATGCATTAATTTTTTTTTACTAAAGTAGCCATTTTATTGAATTGTACTTTCTACATCTTTGCTTCAATGTGCTCCAAACAAATGACAGTTAAATATGTGTTATGAAATTTATACAAATCAACAAAATGAAATAGAAACTGTTTATGTTACTTACAATTTGAGCAGAGCTCCATTGGAAGTGAGTTTTCATTCCCCTGAAAATAAACATGAGTATTTACATCTCTCATTAAAATTACCAAAGGTGAAGAAATAAAACCATAAAAGTATACTTATAAACCATTAGCCTAGGATAAATTAGATTTCGTCGAAGAAGTCTGGACATAGTGCCAGAAAGGCTTTTATGAACTGCAAACATGGTAAAGAAATTGATGGAGAGTTGTTTCCCTTGGGTTTTAGGACCTGTGTAAATACCAGTAGTCATTCAATAAAAAAAAAAAGATGGTATGCAATTTATTATTTGAAGGAAAAAGGAATTACAAAGTTTGAATCACGTTAATAGAGCATCTAACAGGTGAACAAAGAATTCTCCTGGGTTTTAATATTATAGTCATGTTTAATTTACTTTTTTAGCATTTTGATCATGCAATGTTAAGTCTTCCAAGGTTGTCCCTAAGGACCAGGGGCTGGGGAATTTTCCAGCCTGTTATAAAGACATACATTACTGTAGATGTACTATTTTCCATGGGGTCATAATTCCATGGAAGTCGATTTCTCTTAAATCCGCAGGTAGAAAATTTCGCAGATTTCTTAGGCTCTTACTTATCTGCCTTACAAGTATATTGAGTGACTACGATGAGACAAATTTCTGCTGGCAATTTGTGACCTCAAACATAGCCTAAATTAATACCACACGGAAAAAAGTACTTCTACAGTACTAATCAGATAATCTCCCAGATATCCCCTGGTATGTCCCTTAGGCCAAAATAAAATTATAGTTTGTTTGGAATTGCCGCCCGCCTCATTGAAATACCCCCCGCTCAAAAAATTTTATTGGCAAAATATTGGAAATATTTTTTTTACCGTCTTATGTCCGACATCGCTTTTAACAAGTTAGTTCGTTCTTCGAAATAGCTTTTTAAAGGCGGGTTTGAGCTTGCATAAATTTAACAACACCAGTCAATAAAACGCTTTATTCATAGTATTTATGATATAGGGAATATAGGTCGCGATTTGACAAAATGAAAGCCGCCAAAATGTCAGACCAAGTTGGATCTATGGATGTGAAAACATTCAAGCGTTGAAGACCAGAACATTTATGCATCTTCATAAAAATAAAAGGTGAATAAAAAATTAAATGGAATGATCCACCGATACCTTGAAAGAGCTTTGTAATAGATTGCCCTTTGAACTTGATAGGATAAGTCCGTCATGTTGAAATTAAAAATGATCGTTCAGTTCCCAGTTAAAAAATTACATGGGTCAGAAATGTTTACTCTCAAATACAAAAGGAAAAATGTTGTCTGTCAGTATGAGTCTTTGAAGTCTTTGACACCGAATGTTAAAACTGATTCATGGCGAACACTCTAGAACATACCAAGCACCCCCTCCCGTTTTTTCACAAAACATCCCAACTATTCTTAAGAAATTTTGTGTGATTCGCACTCTTTGTAAGGGTTGTCTAAAAGAAGGGCTAAATTTCAAAGAGAAATGCTATGAAATACACTAATGAAATTGTTTTAAAAAGATTTGTAAAGAAATTGTTTTAAAAAGATTTTTAAAATAAAGAAAAAGTTTGACGCTGAATTTTGACTTTTAATAGATAAGCAAATCTAACATCGAAGAAAGATTGATACTTGAGTACTGTTCTGTGTATATTTTAGAAAAAATGATATTAATCAAATAAAAGGAAGAGGGAAATTAACGAAAATCACCACTGTTCATTCCGATTTTTAATGTCTATTAATTAGCTTCAATTTGTAAAAAAAAAAAAAATAATAATTTCCCTCCCTCCCTCCTGGGTCTGAAAACCCCCAGGCGGCAATTCCAAACAAACATTTTTTTAAGGATGGCCTTACGGTCCATGTTCGGGGAGGACCCCCCCCCCTTCCTCTATTTTTTAAATGCTTCCTGCTATTTCAATTGTTAGGGACAACCCTAGTCTTCACAAAATCTATAAATTTAGGTCAAAACTTTTTGTTGAATTTGAAACTTCAACATGCAGTTGTGCGACAGGCTCCAGCAATAAAACTGTCCATGGAAGAGTTATTTATGTCTTTGCCTCATTCCAGTGTGGAAGGAAGCTCAAGCATTTCATTGTTGGTGCATTAAGTGATTAACATTAACAGATTCTATTTTAATTATTTTTTTTTTACCAGGGTTAATTGTATACAAATTCAGATAAGGAGTGCATGTATACAAAGACATAGACACACTATCAATACTAGATGTGTTGAGTAAGAGCTTCTGCCATTGAAATATGATCTAATTGTGAAAAGATGCAGTAACAACATTCACAACACATTTTGTATACATGTAGTCAGCATTGCAGCAGCTGAATCCGTTTAAGAGAGCCGAGAATCAAAATACCCGACTTCATTACATGAACTTAGATGTCAGTATGATCAAATATTTTCAATACACTTTAAGAAATTATATAAAATATGAAATATTACCATTTTTACGTAGTATTTTTCACTCTATGACAATATTCCTCAACTATCAGATCTATCGTCAATCAATACTGTTATTTCGCCAATGGGCATGCGCGTATTTTCACTTTGCATTTCCTTTTCCTATGTGCAATGGCGTCTGGGGTAAGGTGGCATACGTGGGCCGATTATTATCCAATAATATCTGGAAAATCATATGGAAATCGAATTAAATCTTCCAAAAAATAGAATCTTTGTTCTTTTCTTTTTAGACTCTTTTTACATATCCCGACAACTTTAGAGCCTTTAAGGCTTTAATTGCTGCCAAATACAGCGGAGCAGACGTGAAAGTCTCACCCGGCTTCAAATTCGGGGAAACCAACAAGTCCAAAAGCTTTTTGGAAAAGTTCCCACTGGGAAAGGTATACGTATAAGGATGATAATTGGTTTTGAATGATGAAAGGTTGGAATATGGTAGACGTTTACTTCTCTAGACAAAAGTAGATGATGAAACGACACGAATTTCCTCTGTCCTGTCAACGGTTTGAAGTCTTAGTCATTATTGTTATGCAGTCGAAGAATAAGACGACCCTTTGCTATATCATGTTATAATTACTAAGTAGTTAAATTGATCTGTATTGCCAATTTGGCTGGACGTGCCCACAACACAGTTAAAAGTTGCAGTGGAGCAGGTCTGTTGTAGGATATTTGGAGCAATAGTGTAACAAACCTTTTGGTGCTTCGTGTACATCTGCCTTAATATTCAGCCTTAATAAATATAAAGAAATTCAACACATTTTTTCAGTCTTTTTTAATGGCTCCAAATACTGGGCTAACAAGCTCCTGAACACTTGGAACTGTTCATGCATATAAATATCTCGTTCTGCCCTTGTTTAATTTTATGAGGCCTATCGTTTATCTATGACAATGGCCAAATCTGAGTTCTTTGAACACAATGGCACATATATTCCTATCCTAATCGTCTCTGTGTAAAGTGTTCAGAATGTTACTTTAGTAAGTTAATGATATATATATCTGATCTTTGTCTTACAGGTTCCAGCCTTTGAATCAGCATCTGGAGATTGTCTGTTTGAAAGTGATGCCATTGCACAATACGGTAATACATACCAACATTAATGCTCTATATACCCCCTGCTTGAAAAGGGTACATAGTAATCAGGATGTCTGTCTGTCCTCTCTTATCTGCAAACTCCTCTCATACCACTGAATGAAATTTGATGAGACTTTCACAGAATCTTTATGACATATAATATTGCCATTGTGCACCTACTATTTTACTTTTTGACCCAACATATTTTGGGTTTCCCATAGCAAAATGGACACTACCATAATATTCATATGGGAGGCAGGGGTATCATTTAGATAGCTCATTGATCACAGTACCTCTAGTTTTTCTCACTTTAACTAACATACAGTGTTCCAACTGGCAAGGAATAAATGAATTATCTGTGATGGTATTATGGTTTTGCATCAAATTTTTTGCCTGACATGAGAAACTTTTTAAGTTTAAATTCCTATCTGAGACACAAAATTAAAGCACTACTTCTCATGTGTAATAGATTAATTCTGCTAAACATAACATGTTATGTGTTGTGTTTTAACTTTTAATGTTTGTCTGGTGCATAATTTGTGCAATTCTTATCAAAAACTTAAACAGAAAACATATTTTCTCAATCTTATTGAAAAAGGAAAAAAGTTCAAAATATTCTGTTTGATACAATTTAGAGGAGAATGCATAATAAATTAGTTCACCTCTTTTCCAAAACTATTGTTAATTGTTCAAACCATTTAAATTTTATTGTAGTATCCAATGCACAGCTGATTGGAGCCAATGCCAGAGATGCAGCCTTCGTGCAACAGTGGATTCATTTTGCAGAGAACGAAATTTTGCCAGCATCATGTACATGGGTTTATCCATGTCTTGGAATCATACAATACAACAAACAGGTACTATAAACATAATCAAGTCTTTATGTAGCTTACTCTTTAGAGCGTGCTTTCACTGTCCACTGTGGTGCAACTCATGTCATTGTTAACTTTGAACATTTTCAGTTTCTTTTCTAAAGAGTATAATATTCTTAAACCTAATAAGATAAGATATTGTTAATTAAAAGTTGGGTAAATCAATAAAAACATTAGCTCTGTAGAGGTATTTTCTGTCTACATTTACTAGAAATGTACTTTGAACTACCATATTTTGAAGGAAACGGAGAAAGCTAAGGAACAGATCAAAAAAGCACTTGGAGTATTGAATGGATATCTAGCGAAACGCACTTTCTTAGTGGGGGAGAGGATTTCACTCGCTGACATTGCAGTTGTTTGCGATCTGCTTCTTCTCTATAAGCATGTAAGTACACTGTAAATATCAATAAATTACAGTCAAATCTTTGAAAGCCAGATCACAAAATAAAAGTTTAAACCAATCAATTGGTTTTAATATCTGTTTATGTCCACAATGCCTATTTCTGGGTTATCTGAGTAACTTTTAATGTAATGTATGATGAAAATGAGGGATACAAGATGTGCAGTAAGAAAATTTGATTTGGAAGAAATAGTGACACTGTGACATTCCAATGATGTACTGAACACATTGACCTGTTGTTAACTTTACAGGTGATGGACCCCTCTTTCCGGTCCTCCTTTGTCCATGTCAATAGATGGTTCACCACTCTCATCAACCAGCCCCAGTTCTCTGCTGTGATAGGATCCTTCCAGATGTGCACAAAGATGGCTGAATTTGATTGTAAGTTAGTAGAATTGTATTCAGTTCTTTAAGGCCAAAGGAAAATTGATTTTAGATTCTCAGGCAGGTGCCACTGACTTGTCTTTGTGTAGAGGTTTGGAGATTTTCCAATTTTAATGAGCACAGACATTTTCTAATGGACATAATTACAAAAAAAAAAAGAATGTTTTCATTGGAAAATTAAAGCAATAACATTAACAAAAGAGAAAAAGTAGATCTGACATGTAATTATAAAACATCCTCATATAGTATCAAAGCAGGGGGAGTGTAAAGAAAAAACTTATGAAAATACATCAGAATTGAGCATTTTCAACATTTGTGATACCTGTATTTTGGCTTACATAGAAAATAAGTTGTAAGAAACATAAGTTGTACATGTAAGAAACAGACTTTGTAAACTTTGATTTAATGAAGTATTAATTACTGTATTTATATATTCTTATTAGCAAAGAAGTATGCTGAAATGCATGGCCAGCAGGGAGGTGGAAAGAAAGACAAGAAGGAAAAACAGCCCAAACAAGAAAAACAGGCACCTAAGGTATACTAGGGCTTTATTTTGTATAGATTGTTTTGTATGAAATTACGAAGGTTTACAGACTGTGGCTTTCCAAAAATTAGATTTTACATTTTTTTATATTAAAAAAGTAAAAGAGACACAGTCCTGTAATTTTCTGTATGTACACAGCCTTGTTATTTTTCCAGAAGAAAGAAAAAGAACCCGAGCCAGAAGAGGAGGAGGAACCCAAACCAAAGGAATCTAAGGATCCTTTTGCCTCGTTTCCCAAAGGGTTGGCATTCAATAATTTGTTATTAACAAATATTTTATATTTATAATTATTTTGTTAAAAAAGTTAATTTTTATAGGACACATGAGCAAATGTTTTAAGAAAACTTATGACTGGCATGTGTTTGCACATTTAAAAACCCCTGCAAACAAGTGTTATGTCATTTCATGTTTAGTTTAACATGTCCGAGATCACTTCATGATGCATTGCAATTTTATGAAGTGCATCATTTTAGATCAGCTTATTTAAGTTGAACAAATTTCAATTTTGCTAAATGTAATGTGGTTTACAAGTTTTTACGAGACCACAGAGGATATATTACATATATATGTTTATGAGTACACATACTTGTATTTTTCCTTTCCAGAACATTTAATATGGATGAATTCAAAAGAGAGTATTCCAACAAGGATACATTGACAGAAGCATTGCCATACTTTTGGAAGAACTTTGACAAGGAGAACTTTTCTATTTGGTATAGTGAATATAAGTATAACAACGAGTTGACCAAGATCTTCATGACAGCAAACCTTGTTGGAGGTAAGTTAACTTAATTTAACGCACTAGCTTTTAATACATGTAACTGAAAGGGAGACAAAAAAAAACCAATTTAATTAGGCCAAAAAAAATTAATCAATAGTTTCTCAGGCACCGCCGCATCGGTTCAAAACGGCCGCATTGATTAATTTTATTGACATATTGAATAGGGAAATAACTCGATTTTCTATTTTTCCAAGTTGAAAAAGAAAATCGAGTTATTCCCCATTTCATAAATGCTAAGAATGACACTTTTATTAGAAAAACAATATATTTCTTATAAATCTTAAGTATTTTATCAGTTAACTTTTAAATAAATGTTTGGATTAGCATTATTTAATGTTGAATACATATTATAACTAATTTCAGAGGACAAAACTCAAGAATTAGTAGATATTATCATTTTACTGCACAAATGACTTACTAAAAAAGTGTAAAACCTGCTTCCAAAAGAAAAAGCCTGCCTGTCGCATTGAATTTTGAATTTTTTGGCCTGAGAAACTATAAATTAATTTTTTTTTTGGCCTTAAACAGTTTACCAATTACTTTTCACACCTGTCATGTACAGTTTTTTATGTGAAACCTGGCTTTGCTTAAAACCAGTTGATACTGTTAATTTATTTGTTATATTTAATGTGTGTGATATTTGGTGGATATTAAATTCTGAACAAGTTAGCATAGATTTGAATAGTCAATTTCTAAATTCTCTTATTATGTGTGTATAAGTCTTCATATGTATTGTATTTGATAAAAAGTTATTGTATTTGTCTCTTCATAGGAATGTTTCAAAGATTGGAAAAACTACGTAAAAATGCATTTGCAAGTGTGTGTTTGTTTGGTGAGGATAACAACAATTCTATATCTGGGATATGGGTGTGGAGAGGTCACGACCTTGCCTTTGAGGTAATTGATTAAACATTGGAGTTTTTTTTTTCCATGCCAACATAAAAATGATTGAAATGTATAGATTATTCATCATCAATTCAAAATTTAGTATATTTGTTGCATAAGTACATACATTTACATTATTTCGACAGATTTCTTTAATACCTTCATCTTCGCTAGCCAAGGGTGACGATCCACGGTGTTTCTCTATTCACCCTTGGGTGGATAGAGAAACACTGTGGATCGTCACCCTTGGCTAGCGAAGATGTTGTGATACCTTGGGTCCCATTAAAAACAATTTAGTGCAACAATTCAATTTAACAATTTAACTGTATTTGTTTGATCTCCTTGCATCCTGAAAACCAAAAAAAAAAAAAAATTATATTCGATCCCAGTTGTACATACTACTAGTATGAAATTTTAAAAGTACATGATATCTAATTCCTAATTTTGTTCTTTTTTCTATGCAGCTTTCACCAGACTGGCAAATAGACTATGAAAGTTACAACTGGACTAAGTTAAATCCCGATGATGCGAAAACAAAGAAGCTTGTGACGGAGTATTTTGCCTGGGAGGGTGATTTTGATATAAATAAAAAATTCAACCAAGGCAAACTTTTCAAGTAGACTTTGAACTGAAAAACAGTGACATTGAATGGGAAATGTTGTTGACTATTTAAAAGTGAATGACTGGTGCAACAAAAGATTTCTTTGTTGTTGTTTTTTATGAGCACCCAAGTAATTTTTAGCTCTACTGGTCAGAGACCAGAATAGCTTATGCAATAGTAATGCGTCCGGCATTCATCCGTCTGCACACTGTAAACAATTTTTCAAAATGCCACTCCTCCTACAGTTTTGGTGATTTCAATATAACTTGGTATTCAAGTAGACTACAAAAGATACATAATTCTATATAAATACTTTCAAAATGCTACGCCTCCAATACTAGGATTTCAATATAAGTTGGCACACAAGTAGACTTTCGTACAGTTTTGCTGACACTAAAATACATAATTCTGTGTATCTGTATTTTATTTCGATGATACTATGTTTTTACCTCCTTATTAAAAAATAGAAATTTCTGTGATGTTCAATACCACAGTACTTGGCAAATGAACATCACATAGGGTAAAAACAGACTATCCTCTTTTATTGAGACTGAATTCAATATGGGAGCCATTTTTCAAACTGGAGATTTCAGTGAATATTTTTATGTTGGGATTTACATGCTTAAACGGTAAGCTATGAAGAAAAAATAGTGACAGAGAGTCAAATAAACAACTAAATGACTTAATTGAAGCGAATTGTGGTCTAGGTGAATAATTCTTGCTAAAGTCGGCCGAAGTTGGGGCCTAATTTCCAGACGTGAAATATTAATGATCGTCCAGAGATTCTGCGACGGCGTCAGTCCAAATATCGAGCCCAGCAGAATCTCAACAGAGATTAACCTCTTCCTCTATTATAATTACAAACCCAGTAGAGCTACAGTCTCGACAAAGACTTCTAGTTCAAAATGCTACTCCTCTTACCTCAACTAATGTGTTCAGAACCTTTTATTTTTCGGTGTTCTGCAAATTATAAGACACAAGGAGTTCAGAGTAGCTCCAACGGTAGCTCTTGCGAGACTACAGCGAGGTAGGGTAAATTAATCACAGAAATGTGGCTAGGAAGTGATTAGCACGTGGAGACACGATAAACATACAAGTTGTATTGTGTCTCAGTTTTCACCACCCTATAATATTTGTAGAATTGTACTTTAATCTCCGTTGACTTCATTCAAACTTAAAAAAAAAAAATCCTTCATGACATTATTTTCTGCAGATGTATATCTAAATTTCCTTTTGGACAACATACTTCCATAGGATCTAGGACTATGTTTATTGGCGTCAGAATAGCAAATGAGGTGGCTTTTACTGACAAATCAACTGAATGAGACTGATGATTGCATTGTGGGTTACTACGTGTCATCAGGTTCACAGGTGTGGGAAAGTCAGTCAATGGTCCACTTGTTTCATAAGCCGGGCCAAGCCGGTTGATACTTCCGGAAGCGGGAAAGTCACTTGTTTCAAAATTTTTAAGCAGCAGGGCCGTCAGAAAGTAGCCCGAGCGGCCAAATGAAAAGCAATAGGGCGGAAAACGAAGGTAGATATTTCCCTTAATTACTTATGCAGCAACATACCTTCATCACCTGCATACGGAGTATATATATCTCAGTTGATTCGATTCGCAAGAGCATGCTCTACGTATTCTACGTACAGTTTCTAAAACGAGGTAAATTATTGACTAGCAAGTTGATGAAAAAAGAATATCAGCAGTCTCGTTTAAAGTCATCATTTCGTAAGTTCTATGGTCGATACAATGACCTTGTCAGCAAATACAATTTATCATTGAGTCAAATGCTCTAATTGTTAGTCCATTAATTATACACTGAATTGACAACGGATTTTTCCGTTATTTCCTGATCATAACAAGGAGCACACGGCGGGTGTGACCGGTCAGCAGGGGATGCTCACTCCTACATGGCACCTGATCCCACCTCTGATTTTGCGGAGGTACTTGTTTCCTCTGCTCTTATTTTGTATTGTTTTATGGACTTTGAGCTTGAATGCTGTTCGTTATCTTCATATCCTTCCTTGATGGTGAAATATTCGGGTTTTGCAGTAGTTTCAGTTTCAATAAACATACAGTACTGTGATAATAAGTAACCTTTACAACATGTTTGTTAATATTTACACGACCAACTTTTTTTAAAATTTAAAGCTACTTTTCAGTTTTGTGTCAGTTTCAGTTTCAGTTTCTGCTGTGATAGGATCCTTCCAGATGTGCACAAAAATGGCCGAGTTTGATTGTAAGTAGTATTGTACTCAGGCCAAAGAAAAATGGATTTTAGATTCTCAGGCAGGTGCCACTGAAGAAGTCTTTGTGTAGAGGATTGAAGATTTTCCATTTTTAAGTTGCACAGACTTTATGAAAAATAAGAATGTTTTCATTAAAAAAATCTTCTCAATGAAAATAAAGCAAAAGTAGGTCATGAATTTAAAACATCATCAAGTAGTATCAAAGCAAGTTCAAATTATGACTATGATGTAGGAAAGGGCCACATTGGGGTGGGGGGAAATGTAAAGAAAATAATCAGAATTGGACATTTTAAACATTTGTGATAGCATTTTCAACATTTGTGATACTTTGGCTAACGGAGAAAATAGCTACGTAATAAGAAACAGACTTTGTAAACTTTGATAAATGAACTTTTAACTACATTTATATTTTCTTATTAGCAAATAAGTATGCTGAAATGCATGGCCAGCAAGGAGGTGGTGGAAAGAAAGACAAGAAGGAACTAGAGGTACTGTGAGCAATGGGCTCACTAAATGATACCCTCCGCCTCCCATAAATGTTTTGCTCTGGGAAACCCAAAATATGTGTCGGATCAAAAAGTAAAATAGGAGGTGCACAATGGCAATATGTAATAAAGATTCTCTGAAAGTTTCATCAAATTTCATTCAGTGGTATAAGAGGAGTTGCGGATAAGAGATGGGTACCCAAAAGCGTAACAGACGGACGGACGTACAGACGGACGGACGGAAATAACGATTACTATATACCCTCCCGCTTTTCAAGCGGGGGGTATAAAAACAACCCAAACAGGAAAAACAGGCACCTAAGGTACACCAGGGTCCGCCGTCATAAAACTTTGAGAATTCTCAAAAAAAATTCTCATCTCAAGTCTTGAGAATTACTCAGCTAAGAATTTTCTTAAATCGGCCGTCATAAAACGATTTGAGAATATTCTCAGCTGAGTTATTCTCAAGACTTGAGAATTTTTTCAAGATTTTTTTTCTCGCGAGACTGTTTTCGCGGATTTTTTTAGTTGGTTGAAGCGGCCCAGAGGAGCTTTTTTTGTCAAAAAGTGAGAAACAACTTTGGTTACATGTAAATAAATCAAAAATTACGTCTACTTTGTATATTAATATCAATCATTGTAAAAGAAAAATTAAACGCTCTCAAAATCGGAGTAGTGGGGAAGAGGTAGAATGTGCCGTGTTACAACGCACTTTGAAAAAATACGCACTTTGAAAAAAAAATTTCAAGGTGCGTTAAATTTGGAACCAAATCAACGCTCTTTGAAAAAATAAAATTTCTTTTCAAAGTGCGTTAATATCGACCATATTAACGCACTTTGAAAAACTGTGTATGGATCGGTCAATATTCTTGCAAATCTTAGGTATGATAAATAATTGAACCTGTTTGATAACTCTTCTGTGAAGAGGTCACTTCAGGATGTGAAAGTGAGCGATTTTGATTTTTCCATACTTTGAAAATTCTTTCTCGCTTAAATGCTTTACTGTACTTTTTTTTTCCAGTTTGCATGCATTTTATGTAAGCTTAAATTTATTGAAAATTTTCAACGGCTTACCAGTTATGTAAATACATATATTTGGGTGTATCATAGACATCAGTACCGGGAAGGGGGGGGGGGTACATGTAGGCACATAAATGTTTTGCAAAGATATATATAATATATTTATGCATTTAAAAATAAGGGCTTACCTGGGGGTCAACTTTCAATTTGCTACCGACGGCTATGTACAGTGTTTCAGAAAAAAAGAGTTGGGATGAAAGACCTTCTACTCGTCTTCTCCTTGTTCTCAATGAGGTTAAATGAGTACATGTAAATTAAAAAGTTTTTCGAAAGATCTAATTATTACAAATTGATTCTCTCTTTTACTAAAATCTAAGTCTAAATTTTTTTATTTCTTACATATTTTTTTTTCAAAATGCGTTAAATGCCTCCATGGTATAAAATGTTTATGTGCACTCTTAACGCACTTTGAAAAAAAATTCAGAGTGCGTTGAGTGTGTCCAATATTTAACGCACTTTGAATTTTTTTTTAAAGTGCGTTGATTTTGTCCAAATTTAACGCACTTTGAAAAAAAATTCAAAGTGCGTACAATTTTTTCGAAGTGCGTTGCCACAGTACCGACACGTTGTTTGGGTCTTTGAAAGGAAGTGGGCCGAAGGGGGAAACTAAAGGAAATATTAAAGGAGAGGGAGTGGCAGTGCATTGCCGACGCTCTGAACTCGTAAGAATGATTGGAAAATTGTTGTGGATAGTAAATATACAAGTCTATCAAGCATTACTGTACTACATATTTATTTTTATACTTTGGGTTTTTAAAATCTATTTTTGGACAATAAAACGGAATACATGTTCAATTCAGATTTCTGTCTTAAATCATGCAGTTCTGGAAAAAAAATTATTAATGTTTCGAATCATATGGTGAGAACTCATTACACGGGAAGCTATCTTCATTGATCGTGTCAGTCCTGAGATGCAGGAAGGGACGCTACGTACAGGATTTTTTTTTTCAAAATGTACAAAATGTTACGTATATGTGAGAGCCATGTGTGAAGCCATTAGTAACTTTGACCAAATAATGAAAATATTTACGAAAAAATTTCAAAGTTCTATATGGCAAAAGATTCTCAGAAAAGAAAGCCCCCCGGTCTTGAATATTACACTGTATATGCTAGACTGGCCATTGCAAAAAAAAAATATTGAAATATAAGGAAGATTTAATAAATAAAGAGATTTGTTCTGTACACTAAAAATGAATTACTGGTAATCGGTATGGATTTTTACTAAAAAATTTTTAGACTTAATTTGTTGTAAATAATGCATAAAAAAATGTAAATCTTTATATAGACTTTTTCAAGATGTTAATTTTTTTTTCATCAGCCTTTATTAATCTATATATACATTTTCATCCCATTTTTAATGCTTGAGAATGGACTTAAGTTTGCTTTGTAGTAAACTCAAATATTTGAGAATAAAAGAGAGTTTGAGAATTTTTATTTTACTCAACTTTTTGATGACGGCCGCTGAGTCTGAGAATTTAAGATTTGAGAAAATTCTGAGACTTGAGAGCATTCTCAGACTTAGATTTTTTGTATGAAATTACAAAGGTTTACGTACTGTGCGAAAAAAGTATAAGAGACACAGTCC